>NW_008710662.1:3381978-3473705 GCF_000327385.1 Lottia gigantea
AAAAACTTTACTTATAGCAGTATTAGATCTTATTTGAATATTATTTCTTTGTTATATAAGTCGAACAATTTAACCGATCCTATTCAGAGCTGGACTGTTCAACATTTATTGACTGGAGTCAAGCGAGAACTAGGGGCAGGTCAAAACTGTAAAACACCTGTCACGCCTACTTTGCTTCTTAAAATCCACGCGGCTTTGGATTTACAAAACTATAACAACAAAATTTTTTGGGCTGATTGTTTGCTTGGTTTTTTTGGCTTCCTTAGACCGATTAATTTTTTTATTAAGGACCATTTTGATCCGGCTGTTGATATACAACGACGCGATGTCCAGTTTACAAATGAAGGTTTAATTGTTCGACTTAAAGTCACTAAAACGATTCAGTTTCGCACTAAGGATATCTTTGTATTATTGCCTCATTTGCAAAATCACCCGCTTTGCCCAGTAACTGCGCTTCATAATATCTTATGCCTTCCAGGTACTCCGCTTTCCCCGCTCTTTTTGTTGCAAAATGGCTCTTTCCTGGGTTACAATACTTTTTTGCGATCTTTTCAGTATATTTTGCATGTCATTGGGTTAAACTATAAACTCTATGGCGGACACTCCTTTCGCCGTGGTGCCGCCTCTTGGGCATCCTCTGTCGGTTTAAGCGATAGCAATATCAAACTCCTGGGTTATTGGTCCAGCGAGTGCTTCCAGCGTTATGTGCATTCCGATCTACATCTTCGCCAGCAGGCTATGCATAATTTTTCATGCTTAATCCCTAAAACACTTTAAACAATAGACACAACGTCATTTTTTATACAAGTACGTGTGGGTTTGGGATTTTATGTTGTAAAAATGTTTCGATATTTGTTTTTATATGTATTGTATGTAATTTTCATTCATTGTTCAATTACTTGTTTTTATTGCATTGGATTATTACTTGAAAATGTAATAAATGTTTAGCCACTTCCATATTTTATTTCAATCCTATTGTGCAGCTATTGCAACTTATTGAACGAAGGACAAAGGGTTAAAATCTACGACTAACGTCATTCACTGCAGGCATAGGCCTACATATAATTAGCCTATTGTAGGCCTAAAAGAACATTGGGTCCAAAGGCTCGTATTGAAGTAGGCAGGTATCTAGATATGTAGGCTATAGTCCTAGTTTATATCCATTCAAGGTTAATCGATGAATACATGTTCGAGAGAAAAAAGTTTCAAAATGACTGATTCGTTTTTTAGAGGGATAGATTTGGAAGAACTTTTCCGGGAAGAAATGATCGACACTGAGGTGGAGAAGCACTGTTCTAGATATGATGAGACTAATAAGTCTTTGATGTTATACAGAACATCTGGGAATCGATAAACAAAGCCGTGGACAAAACAGGCGTTACAGGTAGGCCTACTTCTACAATGAAAAAACACCTTGAAGAAAACTTGCGCTCTTTTAACTAAATCGGTTTCGTATTCTTTTGACATTAATTTTCACGATATCGTCCACGTTGCCTATGACTACGTATCGCTCATGGTGGCCAAACGTTGCGTAGGCGGCCTATACGTGGGACTTATTCAAAGTGTTTTTGTTTAGGAACGGTCATTTTTTGTCATGTTTATTGATGTTATAATTGTAACCAGTAGCCTAAGGGGTCTCTGGAGAATTAAACTACACTTATTCTATAATCTCGACGTGTTTGGGATCATTAAGATTGTTAACAGTGAGAACAATACTTACCTCTTATATCCATACTTTTTCTCGATCCTTTAGAGTAAATTGTCCGATATTTCAATTCATACAAACATTAAGTTGCCAGATTGCGATTCGTTAACCATTGTGGTCGTGAATTACAATAAAGACCTTACCTAAACTCAATCTTCTGTTTGCTTCAATCCACTTTCTCCAGATAATTGCCCAAAAAATTCAATATATTCCCCACGATAATCCTTGCAAATAGGCACATTATTATGCTCATCAACTGCGATAGATACAATGTGTATATTCGTGTAGAAACAAGCAGCAAAAAAAAACTTATCCGGTTTTCCATTTCTGGTATATTGTTTTCTTGCTCTGATGTAGGCTAAGCAATATATATATGCTTCTTGACCCCTGATGTGGATATTAATTCAAAAGGTATATTTGGAATACGCATGTAGAACACAGTAGATAAAATTATATATTCTTCTAGGATCGAGTTTTAGATTGTTGGCAAAAGATTCCTTCCTCGTTTTTTACATATTTTAAATAGGTTAATGGTCCCCAAGCAGTCCAATAAGTTCAATAATGATCGTAACACAAGGACTAAGTTACGTCATTATCGAACGCATCGGACTGCTTGAGTACAATTGACCTTTACTTAAAATACAGATTACACAAACAATAACATCTACTCATGCACGTGCAATATTACTGTGCCTTAATATGTTTGAAGAAGACATTTCCGATCGATGTCTTCTGCCACATATTACATATTGTCTTACATAGAAGGACTACTTTCTGACGACAGTAAGCACAAAATTAATTTATTTTCTCCGATATTGACAATTAGTCATCTATTTGGATTATTAACTTCCACATGCCTCCATCAGTAAAAAGTCTACTCTTATCACCAAATCACCTCCTGGGACGATTAGTATGATTAGCTTAATCAGTGTAGGTAAACATTCTAACCAATGTATCTATTAACCTAAATTTTATAGCCCACAATTTGCACAAAATAGCTAATCTATCAATTCGAGTCGGTCTACTAAAACGCCTAACTATAATCCCATGATGAGCCGGCTAATTAGAGACCAGCTCATAATAAGATTCACAATTGGATTCAATGACACTAATTAAGTGGCAATTAGGCTGCATTGTTTAAATCATTTATAACCATAGCAAAATAGTTAAAACACAACAAGCGTACAAGATCAACTTTACTGCTGGTGTGCTATATTATCCAACAACACCATACCAAAAAAAAAAAAAAAAACTACGACAGGCTGTCACGATGGGAGCTATTTACAAATATAAGAAGATTTTTTTGTTTTTCCTGGCTTTTGCCTGTATAATGATGACAGTACTAACAGGTTAGTTGTATTTTATAAATTAATATTATGTCTGCAGGTATAAATGATAATTGAGACAATTTTTAAATAGATAAGATAAGATAAATCTTTATTACCCTTTCGGGAATTCTTGAGTAAGTGTACAATTATTGAAAAAAATAATAATATAGTTGACAAAGGACATTTTTATTACATTAATCCTTGAGGTAGAAAATAGTTTTATGAGAAGAATGTATGGACATCTAAAAACTGTCTTTACCTCGTTGCTCTATAGTAGGTAAAAATTTCATGGGTGTAATAAACATAGGAATTTAGTCACTTCTCTCAATGTTGAATGATATATTAATTATTATTATACACATTCCGAAGTGAAGTTTAAATTATCTTCGATGTCAATACGAATAGATTTACATGCTTTTCATTTAGATATTTTTTGCAAAACCATTTTATTTTATTCATGGTATAATTGATGCCATATCGGCACAAATATTTAATGCCATACCAATTGTGCTTTTCAGGCCAATGGTTTATTTTTTCAAAAGTACCTATTAATAAGGTAAGTATCATGATAAAATTATAACATTTGCATATAATTACCTATAATATACATAATATTATGATGTAATTAAAGTTACATTAACATTATAGTGATGTCAGTACAACTCCAATAATCCACTCTTTTTCATTTTACAAACCTTGTGTTATGAATTAATTATTCAAGTCGAATTAAGTGAGTTGTTCGTTATCCATGTCAAAAGTCGAATCTAGTGATTTGTTTGTTATTAAAGACGAATCTAGTGATTTGTTTGTTATTAAAGACGAATCTAGTGATTTGTTCGTTATTAAAGACGAATCTAGTTATTTTTTTCAAGTCGAATCTAAAGAGTTGTTCGTTTTTCTAGTCGATTCTAGTAATTTGTTCGTTTTTCTAGTCGATTCTAGTAATTTGTTCGTTTTTCTAGTCGATTCTAGTAATTTGTTCGTTTTTCTAGTCGATTCTAGTAATTTGTTCGTTTTTCTAGTCGATTCTAGTAATTTGTCCGTTTTTGAAGTCGAATATAAAAATCTGTTTTTACCGTCGAAACTAAAGAATTGTTCGTTTTTATGTCAAATCCAGTGATTTGTTCGTTTTTAAAGGCGAATCTCGTGATCAGTTTGTTTTTGAAGACGAATCTAGTGATCAGTTCCTTATTTTAAGTCAAATCTATTGATTTGTTGATTTTCAAGTCGAATCTAAAGAGTTGTTCGTTCAATATAGTTGTCTCTTAAACTAATATTTTGATTCTGATGTTTCAATCGCTGCAAATTTGCGCGTGATTGTGAAACCGAAACAAATATATCGATTAGAGATGTATAATAACGTTTTAGTTTTTGACTAGTCTGCAGGCGTAAACATAGGAAAAACGCAGACTTTGTTAAAGTCTACCAATCTGAATGAAATGTGGTTCTTTGTATAACTGCAAAAAACACGATAGATAGAAACCAGATTTGCATTTCAATCAGATAGATTTTTTTGCACAATACAACTTTAAACTGTAACAATATTATTCAATTCTATTTTAACATTTTAATAGTGTCCTTACAGTGTCCCAAAGAGATTCACTTCTACTTTCAGGGTTACAACGTATCCGAGCAAATGGAAATACGACGAGTGCTCTCTATAAATCAGTGCAAAGACTCAACAAACAAGACAGTCGTGGACATAGTCAGAAAAAAAAAAGATACACTTTTTGGATCCAAAAATTTTCTGTACTGTCCAATACCAAAGGTTGGGTCTACAACATGGAAACAAATACTCATTCTACTGAAAAATAAGTGTAAGAAATGTACCAATGTCAGAGATGTGAAACGTGTACACGATATATTAAACGACTACTGGGACTCTGACAAATTCAGAAACATGAAAAAAGTTTTAGATCGATCACAGAAAATGATAATTGTACGAGAGCCCTATTCCAGACTATTATCTGGGTATATCAATAAGGTTTTTATACCAGTTCGCTTGGTGTTTTGGGAAAATACATGGAAATACGTTGAAAGGAAAAGGCCAGTGTCACATAAAAAATGTGTTGATTTTACATTTCCTGAAATTGTTCGTTATGTGATAAAAGCCATTAAAACAAATACTATGTACAACGCCCATTTTGACACGATGAGTAATATATGTAAACCATGTGAGATTCGCTATGATTATATCCTGAAGATGGAGACATTTAATGTAGATACAATGTATATGCTGAAAAAACTCAATAGATCTGATGTGTACAATGACACTGATACACTAAAGCGTGACAGTATTGTTGATTCTATAACCTGGGACATTAACAACATGTTTAGAAAAGATACAGGCAAGTGTCAGTCAAAGCCTGAAAAAATTAGACGTCTTTGGCGCAGTTTTCAAATCAGTGGGTATATAGGAAAGAATGTGAAGCTCCCCTTGAGTAAAAAGGCCGAAAAAAATATTAGTAAACAGGAATTGCTTCAGATTGTGATTAATGCAACAAAAATAAAAAATGCTAATAACAAAGTGAACAAAAGACTAGCGTTAATTGAGGCTTACAGTCAAGTTCCCTATAGTGATCTAGTACAACTGAGTGAAATATTTCAACAAGACTGTGATATCTTTGGATATGATTGCAAACCTGATATTCTGTTTAACCGAACCAAATATCCCCCCTCTACCAATTTCTTGGATATATGGTCGACATAACTTTTCCAGCTTGAAAAAGACACTTTTACAATCTGACTGACATAATATTGTTGTTAACTGAATAATCATTTCGTTTTCTATTTATGTTTTCCGAATTATTTTTCAAGTTTCTTGTTATTATGTTTGAAAATTCAGTATAAAAATGCCTAGAACTGTGAACAGCTCTGAGATTTCATCATGAATTTTGGACCTTACATAGTGGCGTTTCTACGCTGAACTGAGGTGTCAAATTTCTTATAATTATAGCCTACACAGAGAAAGAAAAGCACGTCAGCCCGCTTGCCAATTGTGAAATGCATGATTAATAAGTTCTAAAACCGATATTTATGAGTAAATTATTTAAGTTACTATTCTGTGATTCCAAGCGCATATGATATGCTATTTCAAATTATGATGTAATTTTGCTAAAATCTGAGCACCAAAGACGTATCTTCGAATTCTTTAAGAATAATTTAGCCCGGTGTCATTTCCAACAAGCTGAGACAAGGGAGGTCCTCCACCAAGAGTTTTAAAGAATATTCACTTTCAGCTTGTCCACGAGCCCAAGAAAGTGCTTCGCGACGGGGCAAGCTAGGTCATCTATAATAACAATTTAAGATATCGATTATTTCTAGGTGCTATTTTTGAAGTATATAATTAAATAATTTAAGAGCTAAATAAACTATTCGATTTTATTAAGAGATATATATAATAGACGAACTATATATTATTACAATCAGAAGTAATATATAATAAACAGAACAGCAATGTAAGATGATAATAACAAAGACAAGATAATCAATATAAAAAAAAAAACCTGTGATATATTGAACTAAAAACAATTAATATAATGATTATAAACAGAATAACATGTTATGTCAATAACAGACGTCACATTATATAGAACATACAACTATATAAATAATGATTATAAACATAAGAACTGTATAATTTAATGTCTATAACAAGTATCCTAGAACTATATTACAATATATAATGATCATTAATGATCAGGAGAGAAATGGCGGTTGTTGCTAGCACAGCAGACCCGTTATCCATGAACTCCCTACACCCGCACCCCCGGATATATTATTTGAATATCCCTCCTCCTGGATATATTATTTGAATTTCCCCCTTCCTGGATATATTATTTGAATATCCCCCTCCTGGATATATCATTTGAATTTCCCCCCTCCTGGATATATTATTTGAATATCCCCCCTCCTGGATATATTATTTGAATATCCCCCCTTCTGGATATATTATTTGAATTTCACCCCTCCTGGATATATTATTTGAATATCCCTCCTCCTGGATATATTATTTGAATTTCCCTCCTCCTGGATATATTATTTGAATATCCCCCCTCCTGGATATATTATTTGAATATCCCCCCTTCTGGATATATTATTTGAATTTCCCCCCTCCTGGATATATTATTTGAATATCCCCCCTCCTGGATATATTATTTGAATATTGTTTGAATTCATCAAAATCAAGTAACATGACAATCTGAACATAGTAACGGTAAATACGGCCTGCATTGTTAATAAGACCCGTTATTCGTGATACGATGCTTGGTACGTTGGATATCCTTTCTCGGTTTCGGTCATATTTCGGTCAGGGATAATAAAGTTGTCAATCATGTGTGAATGCATTATTTTGAATAAAAATGAAAACAACATAATAATAACAATAATGATTATAAAAAGAATATGTCATATAGAGAATAAAGAAAGGAACTATATATTAAAATGACTATCAATTTGTTCATAAGTTTGCAGGATATGGTTTTATGATGAAACAAAGAAATATCGTCGCTGACCTTAAAATATCAATGTCTCTTATATATTGAATTTTCTCTGTGGGCTTTCTGAAAAAAACAAAATATACACCAAATATAAGTAGAGATTATGCATCATTATTAGAGGGTACTTTCGTTAAAGATGTCCGGATAAACAAAAAACGACTTGTTGACCTTTCTTGATTGGTCACTCATTGGAATTCTGCTGGTAATGTTCTTCTAATTTAGCTAGACTTTATGGACATTTGAGACAAACTGGTATTTTTCCAAGTCATTAGAACACCTCTACTTTCTATTCATACCTCAAACTTAGATACAAAGTCTGCAAATATACCAAATAAATCACCAGTATCCATTTTCTTAGGATCTTCACCAAAATACTGGACCAATTCTGAAAATTCTTCCATTGTACCATGTTGTAACCGAAATAATGATTGTAATTCATCAGAAGCCTCTGCTATAAAATGCTATTTAATTATTAAAGAAATTTTGAATAGACATAAATCAGTAAGTTGACAAGTTTTGAGATGAGTGAGTAAACAAATATTGAAATGAGTGGATGAGCATGAAATACGATGATTGACAACACATGAATAGAGATTAATGAGAACACGAATGGAGATGAATGGGAACAGGAATTGAGATACATGAGATTAATGAGTAAACGGGAGTTGAGATCAGTGAGTGAGCATGCATTGATGTGAGTGAATAAGAATTACAATAAGGGAGTAGGAGATGAATGAGCAGCAATTGAAATTAGAGAGTGAATAGACATTGAGATGAGTGCGTAAACAGGATGAGGTATTGAGATGAGAGAATTAATAGATATTGAGCAGGATGATGGATCAGGTATTTAGAAAATAATCCATTCTTGTCTTGAAATAAGTAAACCACTGAATCAGTGGACATAATATAAGACAAATTAATAAATTTGTTTGAAGGATACACCCATTACTTCTTGAAATCTATCTGTGGTACCAATTGTTGTTTTATGTCCATTGAATTTCTCTAAAGTATCAGATATATCCTGCAATAAATAGATAAAACATGTATGTTATTTCTTACCTTCTCAGTAACATAATGTACATTATAACTTCACTTGCTTTCCAAATCCTAGACACAGGTACACTTTTATCAATCATACATAATCATACATGTGAAATCAGATCTGTATCATATTCATTTTGATACATTGAGTAAGAACATTTGATTGATATTATTATCAAATAACTCATTATAATCCTGATGACGGTGTGAGAACCACATTGAAACATTGGAAGCAATACATATTCTAGAAGTATCCAATTGTCTTCTTTATATAATTGTAAGATTGATGATCATAAATAATTACCTGAAGCACTTTCCTCAATTCATTTAATTCTTGATTCAGAAGTACATTTGACACTGAAAAAAAGAGTGTACATAATCAGCTCTGTGCCCTCCCACCCCAACTCCCAAACCCTTATGCCCAACCAATTGTGAGTAAGCATTTCTAGTCTCTTTAAGGCTCTACTAAATTTTCACATAAAAAAAAAATATTTGTTCAAATTTGTTAATCGTTGTTGTGGGGCCCCTGACCTCTCTGGGCCCCTGGACTGTGTCCAACCCCTCAGTCTGCTCTATTACAATGTCAATAGAGTTAAGTAACAACTTATAGCAAATAATAAGGTCCAAAGGAATTGTATTTGAACTTACCCTTAGCGGCTTCAGAAACATGTGTTAGATCATCCCCAATACTTAATACATCTGGAAACCTTTTACTGACAGCTTCTGTTAGTACATGTAGAAATGTTGACTTGTTATCACTTGTCTTAGTTATATCAATCTACAAATAAACAAGTTATTAAATGTAGAAATGTCGACTTGTTATCACTTGTCTTAGTTATATCAATCCACAAATAAACAAGTTATTAAATGTAGAAATGTTGACTTGTTATCACTTGTCTTAGTTATATCAATCCACAAATATACAAGTTATTAAATGTAGAAATGTTGACTTGTTATCACTTGTCTTAGTTATATCAATCTACAAATAAACAAGTTATTAAATGTAGAAATGTCGACTTGTTATCACTTGTCTTAGTTATATCAATCCACAAATAAACAAGTTATTAAATGTAGAAATGTTGACTAGTTATCACTTGTCTTAGTTACATCAATCTACAAATATACAAGTTATTAAATGTAGAAATGTTGACTTGTTATCACTTGTCTCAGTTATATCAATCTAAAAATAAACAAGTTATTAAATGTAGAAATGTTGACTTATTATCACTTGTCTTAGTTATATCAATCTACAAATATACAAGTTATTAAATGTAGAAATGTTGACTTATTATCACTTGTCTTAGTTATATCAATCCACAAATAAACAAGTTATTAAATGTAGAAATGTTTACTTGTTATCACTTGTCTTAGTTATATCAATCTACAAATAAACAAGTTATTAAATGTAGAAATGTTGACTTATTATCACTTGTCTTAGTTATATCAATCTACAAACAAACAAGTTATTAAATGTAGAAATGTTGACTTATTATCACTTGTCTTAGTTATATCAATCTACAAATAAACAAGTTATTAAATATAGAAATGTTGACTTGTTGTCACTTGTCTTAATTATATCAATCTACAAATAAACAAGTTATTAAATGTAGAAATGTTGACCTGTTATCAGTTGTCTTAGTTATATCAATCTACAAATATACAAGTATTAAATGTAAAAATGTTGACTAGTTATCACTTGTCTTAGTTATATCAATCTACAAATAAACAAGTTATTAAATGTAGAAACGTTGACTTGTTATCACTTGTCTTAGTTATATCAATCTACAAATATACAAGTTATTAAATGTAGAAATGTTGACTTATTATCACTTGTCTTAGTTATATCAATCTACAAATATACAAGTTATTAAATGTAGAAACGTTGTCACATGTTTCTTGAAATATTAACTAAAGATTAATTAAAATTTGTAGATTTATTAAAACTTATAGATTTATTTAAACTTATAGAATTATTAAAACTTATAGATTTCTTAATACTTATAGATTTATTAAAACTTGTAGATATATTAAGAGTTGTAGATGTATGAAGACTTGTAGATTTATTTTATCTTGTAGATTTATTTTATCTTGTAGATTTATTAAAACTTGTAGATTTATTAAAACTTGTATATATATTAATACTTGTAGATTTATTAAAACTTGTAGATTTATTAATACTTGTAGATTTATCAAAACTTGTAGATTTATCAAAACTTGTAGATTTATTAATACTTGTAGATTTATCAAAGCTCATAGATTTATTTGAATTTTACAATAATAAAATATGATTGTAGATTTATATAACTGTAAATTGATTATAACTGTAGATTTATATAACTGTAGATTGATTATAACTGTCTGAGGTTAAAGATATGAATGATGTTGAAACTTTTCAGATTTTACCTTTTTATAATTTAAGTATATATATATATAGTTCTATATATTTACACATAGTAGAGTTAATGGTAATAAAATCTTTGACAAAATGAAAATAAATCTAACTCAATTAAATTACCTGTGATAAAAAGGTTATACGGAAGCCAGTGGCATCACCTACTCTTTCATTTCCTTTATTCATATGATTTCCCATGGCAAGAATTAACTACAAATAGATACATGAGTTAACTTCAAATAAATACAAATAATGACCAGCTCATAATTCTGTCACAAAATTTATAGAAGGATTTCATATACAAAAATAGTAGCACAATTTGATATCCTATTTTACCAATCAAACTTTTACTTCCAAAAATATCATAAGTCTATGCAATGTCTAAAATTTTCATCATACATACTAAACATGAAATATAATATCATCAAACTAAGAAACCTAGACTACATTACCTCTAATATTTTAGCTAACTTTTTACTATGTCTCAGCTCTCGCGATGCAGCTTTTATACAACGTAAATGCTGAAAAGAAACCACAAAATAATCTCACATAGTGGACTTGGTCACTTTTATTTTTAATTTAGCTTCTCTCAGAAATCTACATGAATTAAAATTTGAAAATCAAATTGTACTTACCTCCTTCATTTCTGTAATTTTCTCTTTAAAACTTGCTTTGAATAACATTGCTTTTAATCTTTGCTCATAATTTGGTATTTGACTGGTCTAAAAGATGATAAAAAGATTGATGATTTTAAAGTAAATGTAAGATATAAACTTAGTGCTGTAAAATTAATGTGTTTCCATAAATGTATCCATCACATCATTTTATTTACCTTAAAATTAGAGTCTGTAACACTATCAGTAACATTTGAAGGGAATGTAAAACAGTTTTCTCATATGATTTTGTATGTGTATCGGGGACATTGATAACATTGCTTTTAACCATTCCCATTTTCAGTCAGATGTCTGTTGTTCTTGCAATTTCACTAAATTAAGCTATCACAAGGCCCTTAGGTAGCTGTCATAAAATGCTTATTTTTAGTGGAATTGCATGAACCACAGACATCTGATTGAAGCGTGTATTCTGTGTCCCAGATGCATATAAAAAGTTGGGAAAAACTCTTAACAATCTCTTTAAAGAAATGAAAATAGAATATAATCTATATAGCAGTTTTAGTACCTCATAAGCAAATCTATCAGCATTACTAAAACTATCTACATCACCAGTAAAACTATCATATAGTTCTTGCTGAAAATAGAATAGAATTACTAAAAAAGTTTTGATTTACATCATTTATGTTCAGGAAAGTCACTACATCATGGGGTGAGGGAAATGTCTCATGTCGAATTCAAATTTAAATTCTAGAATATTTGCTATATTGCTTATTTGATTTCTACAGTAAAAGTGGTTTAACATTGACGACTAACAAAAGTGTTGCCATGAATAAATTAACTGACTTCAAACAAGTTTTTTGCCTCATTGAATAAAGACCTAGTTACATTCCTGATGTTTTATGGCCAATTTTTCTTACAAAACCATATTCATACATATTATACAGCTTTTGATATTTTTGAAACAAAATTCTTTCATTAACAATGTTGTTTATTTACCTCATGTTTACTGGGAGAATAATTCAGTAGTTGTTTTAATAGTTCAGGAGTTAATATATCTTCATCCATTGAATATATAGCATGTTTAATATCACTTATAGACATCTTCAAATGTCCCAATAATATAGCTGTAATAATTTAAATCACATCAATGTAAGTTCCAATTTTATACATCAGAACTGTCGGTCATATTTTCATTAAAAAAAGGGAAAGTAGGCCTACACATTAAAAAAAACCTTTTCTTACAGATACTTCAGTGGTTATCTAAAGATATCAGAAAAACCTCAAAAACTGCTTGATAGTGAAGATTAATGAGGGCAGATAACAACTTGCAACCATCATTCCCCCAAAGTATTGCCAATGATATTATTTGATTTACAAGAATTCTGTTGGACCTAGGTAAAGCGTTTTTAGAAAATACAATATCTTTAAAAATGAAAATAAAACAATTACTCACAAATATTATACGCTTTCTTCGGATTCAAAATAAATACCTCTTGTTTCTTATCAATAACAGCTTAAATTGAATAATAATAACAATTTAATATTAACAATTAATAGTACTACTAATAATTGAATAATAATAACAACACAACTGAATAAAAATAATAACAATTGAATATTACAAATGATAAAATTGAATAATAATAACAATAATAATAACAATTGAATACTAATAATAACAATTGAATATTACACATGATAAAATTGAATAATAATAACAATAATAATAACAATTGAATACTTATAATAAGAATTGAATAATAATAACTTTTGAATAAAAATAGTAATTGAATATTACTAATGATAAAATTGAATAATAATAATAACAAATGAATAATAATAACTATTGAATAATAATAATAATTGAATACTACTAATGATAAAATTGAATAATAATAATAAGAATTGAATAATAATAATAAGAATTGAATAATAATAATAATTCAATAATAATAATAATAATAATAATGATAACTATTTGAAATACCAACTTAATGATGAAAAATACAAAGTAAAGTAAATTTACCTGGTTTAGTAGTTTTGGTACTAAAATGTTGGTCCAATTCTAAATATTTGACAATATCTTCTAATTCACTATCATCTATCTAGAATTATAAATATACATGTATCTTTACTTTGTGATGTTAAAGGGTTGGTGATGAAGATTTTAAGTTTTTTTAATGATACAAAAATCTACATATTCTGTTATCTTGAGTTATTGATGATAAAATTGTACTTTAAAACTGACTGATTTAATACACACCATTATAGGATTTCTCACACCCCTTCTTACACCTCTATAAAGTAATGTTAATAACACCCTGGAAACAACTGTCTAAATGTTTTTCTTATATTATGAAGGCTGGAAAGTGCTTTAGTCCATCTCTATTAGCTGACAAATTTCAAAAGCCTATCCTTTTCAAAACTTATTGTTGATTAATCGACTTACTTGTTGCCAAACTGTATTATTGACCTTAGATGGATTGAGTTTTTCCCAATTAATTCTCTTGACATTCATCTGTTTATTATTATAAGATTGAAAGGATGGTGGTGGTGGGACTGAAAATTTGAAGAAGAAAAACAATTTAAAATCATTTGTTGCCCAAAAATCAAGAATTTAAACCTCATTCCAGAACTCCAGATATGTTAAATTTTGTACAGTCAAATTTGGAATCCCAAATTCAGTGTGATTCTTAAATCAACCAATATCAAAATCTATAGTTTCAAAAATTCATGAAATTTGCAAACATTCAAAAGCAATTATTGTAAAATAAATAAGCTGATGATGAATTACTTTCAACATAGAACATACTGTTTAAGAGAATAATATGATTAAAATGGTAACTATCTAGTCTAAGTCTATCTCTAAAAGTTTAATACTATAACTTACCAGGGGGAGGAGGGGGTGGGGCAGGTGTCAAAGAAGTCTGTACTCTTTGTTGAACAATTCCTTTAGAGATAATTCTGTTTTTCTCTGAATCTTGGTCTGATGTTTCTGCTGCCATGACAGCATCTAATTCTTCTAAAGCTGTTATTGCCGACTGATTGAAGGAATCACCTGGTCGGACATTGAACTTTTTAGTTTCATGTTCCACTTCATTATACACAATAGTATCTCGCTTTTTATAATGACTACTTGCAGGACTGACTTTCTGTGGTGTGAGTTTTCTTACTCTGTTTAACTCTGGTGAATCCATTTCTTTTTTATGAAATGGTCTTCCCTCTAGTCCAGGATAACCAACTGGTATAATAGTTACATAACGTTTAGAATCTCCATCTTCATGTTCAATATCATCTAATAATACAGATAGATTACTCTTAGTAAACAAACAATCATCAACCATAAGTGATTGAATTTGTCGAAATCATATGTCTCTCATTACATGGTACAAATATTTACTTCTCTGACTGATAAGGGCTTTTAAAATTAAAATCTGATGTGTCTTGCTCCTTCTATTCAGCAAAAACTTTCAGGAAACTATAAATATGCAGATATTTCAAACAACGAATAACATAAAATAGAAATTTTGAAGGATCTCTGGACTGTAGCTTACCACCATGATGACCTTGACCTTTACCAACAATAGCATCTTTAGCTTCTTGAATAGCTTTCCTGGTTTCCTCTAATTCTTTCACTAATGCTTTATCAGCTGATCTTAGATCTGATCTATTATGATTTCGAACCTTTAACCTTTCATGTGGTGATGATTCTGATGGGGTACTACTTCCTTTCTCATCTTCTGATGATGATCCTGACATCTAGAAGACAAATATATTTGTTTTTAACCAATTCAAACATGTACCATTCAAGTGAAGTAAAATGGAATTTTTAGACTTCAATTATCATTTGCTATTATTGTAGTATACCCCAGGGAGTATCTAGAAAATGTTTAAGGGTGTGGTAAAAAGTGAAGCTCTGAAGCGAGGCCCAAATATCTGAACAGATTGCAGATGAACTAAGATGAATTTTGAGCATTTTAAGGGCTAAAATGAAGTTAATGACAACATTCTTACCATTTCATTGCGTTCTTTTATAGTTTTAGTATTTCCTATGTAAAGAAAAAAAAATTACATCAAGACCAAACTTTATCTAATGAATCTCCAATTTACTTATATATTATTGCTAATGTTCCTCTTGATGTTCAGAACATACTCAAAGAACATCATCAAAAATAATCATATATTGGTAATTATTGTAATTATAATATATTCATTTGTATAGAAATCTTCACAGAGATCACTTTCCTGATTAGAAACTGGCTACTTTATGCTTGAGTAATTAACTAATTAATCAACAAACTTGACCTTACATCTATATCTAGATTTATTACACCATTTTACAAAAATGTCAAATATGTTGGGAGATCCAATGCAGATCCAAGTTATGTTCTCCGATGTAATTTCTGTGAAAATATTCATACTAGTGCTTTATCAAACAATCCAGCTTGAAAAAACCATCAATGGTTCCCAAATCAGTTTTTTTAGAAAAATGAAAGAAAACAATGTACCTATAACAAATGCAGATTTGAAAATTAAACGAAAGCCATGTCTTCAAATAAAATGGTGGTGAACTCCAGGAAATATACCAACACCAATACTTGTGAAGTAGTGACATGCTTGAAGAATATTGAAGACTTTTTATTAGGTGAATAAAGAAAATATATCATAAGACAACATAAATATGAAATAAAAACCCTGTTACCAAATGTAAAGCCATGGATAAGTTGAGGTTCATCTTCAGATCCTATATAAGAATCACTAGGTAGTGGTGAAACAGATCGGGACACTAGGTAAATGGAAAGTTAAATGAAAAATAATGATCAATGTACCACTTTAAGTTATATGGACTTTCCCAAATGCCAAGTGTGCATTTAATGATTTAATGACTTGTTCTATGGAAATCCTAACCAATACTGCCATTTTGTAAAGAAGGGTAAATTTTGTTATCTTAATTATTTTCATAATAATATAGTAATCTTCAATCATAATATGTACTAACCTTTGATTTTTCAAAGAATTACAAAATTTAAGACTAAGCAAATCTCATAAAAAAAACTTCTTTAAGTTTGATAGATTATTTGATAATGGCACATGGAAAAAATGAACCGTGAATAACTTTGTAAAGAAGTCATCTTATTGCCATGACCCATCAGTGAAAAGTTCTCGACTCACTAGAATATTTCTGTAGTTGTAAGAGACGTTGTCTAACTACTATTTGATGATCTGTATGTATTAGGGGTAGTATATACTTCCATAAACTTCTTTTAGATGGTGTATCTAGAATCACTTCAATATCTTCTAACATATCATTAATATCTCTACAATATATCATAAATACATATATATTGCCTTCATAGATACATATAGTAACATCATAGATACATATAGTGCCATCATAGATACATATAGTAACATCACAGATATACATATAATGTGCCATCATACATATAGATCTTTCCTAGATACACATACAAAGCTGGAAATAGCCAAGACTTCCATTGGTTTGATTACAAAGAGTCGTAGACCAGAAGAAGACTAACATATTGATAATAAAGCAGCAAAGAAGGTTGAGATAGTTTCTATATAACTTAAATTAAATTTCTTGTCCATAGGGGAGAATCTTGACCTCAATAAGTACAGCGATTGATTCAAAGAGGAGTAAGAAGGAATATCTTACTTATTTTCATCATATCTCTGTAAGATTTCTTTAAGTTGTTGACGTTCTGTTGGTGTTAATAAGAATTCTAACTGTTGACGGAAAGTAGTAGGTAAATTATCAGGTATATATGATTGTTCATTATAATCATCTAAATAGATAGAGAGAAAAGATGAAACGTAAAGTATCTAGAGGATTATATCACTATAACAGGACCTTTATACCAGGTGGTCTTTGACAAACCTCACTTACTCATTTACAACCGAGGTCACTGGAATATTATGAAGAGCTTTTGTTGATGGCGAAAAAAGAAACTATAAAAAATTTGCAACTGCTTACTATTATAAGTTATTCTTGGACTAGTCAAAGGCTGCTCTTGTTGATATTTTTCAACGTTTACACACTCTGAAATATATGTTATATGTTACATTTTGGTTTTTTTACAACCTTTTACCAATCCTCACAGGATTTAGACTTTATTGTCTAAATGTCTATAAGTCAGTAGAGGGAGCTTATTTTGACAAAGTACTGGATATTTACAAACCCAAAGATTATCGACATTCTTCCATGCAAATACATGTTTACATACATTATGTAAAACATGTAATGTTTCGGCTTACAATTTACAATTTAGTATTTACAATTTACTATTTACAATTAACAATTTACTATTAACAATTTACTATTAACAATTTACTATTTACAATTTACTATTTATACTTTACAATTTACTATTAACAATTTACTATTTTCAATTTACTATTTACACTTTACTATTAATAATTTACTATTAACAATTTACCATTAAAATTTACTATTTACACTTTACTATTAACAATTTACTATTTACACTTTACTATTTACAATTTGCTATTAACAATTTACTATTTACAATTTACTATTAACAATTTACTATTTACAATTTACTATTCATACTTTACAATTTACTATTAACAATTTACTATTTTCTATTTACAATTTACCATTAAAATTTACTATTTACACTTTACACTTTACTATTTACAATTTACACTTTACTATTAACAATTTACTATTTCATCTGAATGTAACTCACCTAACAATATATCTTGTGGTAAACTGATACGATGTAAACAATATTCTTGATGTTCAATTGGTAACCTAGCTATAATAAACATCCATAATGTCTTTTTAGATGGACTGTCTAATATTTCAGCTAGTGAACTATGTAGATCTACCACATTACTGTAACATACAATAGAAACAATCTAATTATTCAAAAATACGGGATCAATACAGTAATTTTGACAACAAAGGCCAAAATTCAGATAGAACTTTAAGTTCGTGTGAACCAAAAGAACACTTTTCTTTCTTTTCTTCTATTGAAAATTTAATCCATTTTAGTGAGTTCCTTAACTTTGTATAGAAGCAACATTTAGCTCTTATCTATCGAATATTGTCTAGTTGAATTCTGAGCAGGGATCAGTTTCTTTACCTTGCTTAAATGTTGACATCATTGGATATCTAACACTCAATTCTTTTGTATACAGGCTGTGGCCATGTTTTAACTAATAACAAAGTTACATTAACTCTTATTAGTCATTTACAAATCCAATGTTTTTTTTATCCTGAATACATTACACAACATAATATAATGTATCTTATTTCAGTTTTATATAAAAAATATTACTTACTTTGAAATTTCATAATTCTCTATAGCTTTTCTGATTTGATGTTTTTCTCTTCCAGTTAATAAGAAGTCAGCCTGTAAAACAATTGCACAAGAAACTGAACTTGAAGCTGCATCTCCCATTCTGGGTGATTTTATGTAAGGAATTCTTGGATATTATCCTTTGTTAAACATTGCTCAACATAAATTCTGACAGTATTTGATCCTCTTGGGTTAAAACACAATTTGAAAAAGAATCTTGTCAGATTATGGATATCAATAGTAGTATATATTAAAAAACATGAAATGAAAGATTTTGATCTGCATTTCAATATGATTGGATGTTAGATCGCAAATCATACTAACCCTCTGTTGAAATGTTCTACCCTCTGTATCTGTTTGATGTTGATTAGTCAACCAATCTACAGAACCATGACTAGATACTGACGACTCACTTGAAACAGACGTCAAACTAACAGATGGTGCTTCAATACAGATAAATACACTTCAGTCAACAATTTTTTGAATATCAAAACTTTCACATATTGATAATTGTTTTGTTTTTCAAATTTTACAACATGAAATACTGGTTTCAGTAGAATTTTTAAATTGAAATTGCATATCTTCCATCCTCCAGAAACAAAAATGCTTTAAGAAAATTTTCAGCTCCAGTAACAGACAGCTTTTTCTATAAAACTTGCGAGATACAGCCATACAAATAGCTACTTTCTGTGGTTTTTAGAACAGGATCTACAGCAGTTAATCCGATAAAATGTTGTCTTTTAATGATTTATAGATTAGTTGAAATTTAGCTGAAGAATAAGTATTTTAACAAAATGATGTTTTCAGGTAAAAAGTACTGAAGAAAATAGATATTATACTCACACAAACCATTTTCACATCTTAATATTTCTATAGTAGGTGCTGAACCACTCTCTTGTAATAACTGACATAATCTTGAATGACTACATTTTCTGTTAGAACAAATGATGATATTTAAAACACTATACTTCAAAGATTCATGTTTGAGAGGCTTACAGTAGATTATTTGTAAGAATTTTTTTTTTGTTGAGATGAAAATTACAACCCTGTATGTTGCAGGCTTTGCATGTGAACATGTTGGCATCACCATCCAGGCCTTTGCAACGCTTTCACTGTGATCTGTATCCATGTAAGGCTCAGAAAAGAAGATCATAAGATCTGCCCTGCTGAACATGTGCAGTTGATAGAGTTATTAGTTTCTTTAATGGCCTACCTGACATCTAGACCATTCAGCTTCATGATAAAATCATCTGTTCTTATACCAGCTTTCTCTGATGGTCCACCTTCATCTACTGATTCAACATAGGCTGGGTTACTTCCCTTTATAACTAATCCAAAACTTCCATCATCACGTATGACTTGAATAATCCTGTATAATATATATATTAGTAATCAAACAAAAGTACATGGTGCTCAGTTAAACTTTGTGCCACAAGCAACTGTGATTTTTGGGAGTACAAGCAACCAGTAGCATCAGAGGGAACCTGATTAATCCCTTAATGGAGTCTTTCAGAGCACATCAACTAATGTTCTACTTTCAAGAAAGACTGGATCTTCTTATTGATTATCCACTTAATGGCAATAGTAAACACTCTATATAAATCAGTTATGTTTATGGGCCAACTATGTACATTGTCAGTTGGCTTTCCAAATATGGTCACAAATTTGAACTTTAATTTGAATT
Source organism: Lottia gigantea (assembly GCF_000327385.1). NCBI lineage: Eukaryota > Metazoa > Mollusca > Gastropoda > Lottiidae > Lottia > Lottia gigantea. The sequence continues at coordinate 3,402,588 of NW_008710662.1, forward strand.
CTTGAATAAAGAGATGTACATACTTTCTATGTCCTGTTTTATGAGCTGAAGGTGGATGTGGAGACTGTACAACACTCAATCTATCACTACCTACTGGTGACGTATAGCGTAATTTAATTTCTGCATCAAACTTTGGTCGATGTCCAGGAGGTACAAAAGGCCTAAAATATAGCATCTAAAGGTAAAAATCACGCACATTTACGTGTTTAAACAAATTTGACTTGAGAACGTCTTTTTTTTTCATAGACGTATAATATGTGTAGAGTCAAAAAAAAAACAGTTATCCTCAATATTTTGGGGGAATCCTAAAACTTGTGGTAAACAGTCTTTCATATTTCTTTGTAAACATCAATGCTAAATTTACCCGAGCAGCCAGTAAACTGGCCATTACCAAGTGACTTTAATGTCATACGCTTTAATTTATATTATTTTGACCTAAGAGTGCTAATTTCCACAGCCTAATAGGAACACTACTTTTTCAGATACTTCAAGAAAAAAGCCTTGTTAGCCCACATTAGAGTTTTCAAGAGTTTACCTGGCATTGATTATCAACTTTTCCACAACAATGGATAAAAACCTGATGAATATAATCCCAAACAGAATTCAATTAAACTGATATTACCTGATCTGTTTAAGTATTCGACGATGTTGGGGTGTTTTTAATACAGCATTCAAAGCTCTACCTAAAATATGTACATCTCTATCTTCAGCATACTGTTTTAATATACCAACTATAGCCATTTTCTTTTCATATTCATCACCAAGAACATAGTTCATCTTCAAATACAAGCAATTATTTTAGGAATCATTGTAATCAAACATATGGAACACAAATTAATCTAAAGTTCTATACAGGGTAATGTATGGTCCTCTCACATCAGTTGCAGAGCCAAAGGGGGGGCTTAGGGGGCAGTTTTTAATATCTTACATCAAGCTTAAAGCTAAGATTCCATATAAGCGTCATGCGGATGCGTCATGCGGACATAAATGGCCTTTGCGGATCCGTCATGCGTCAAATATGATTCCATATGTGCGTTAAACGTATGCGTTATCTTTCTTTTGACGCACGGACTTCTAGACAGATGGATGCTTTGTTGCATAAAACAGACAGGAAATCCCCACAAAATATGTCATATTTGGGAAATCTCCGGATGCGTCAAAAATCGCTCCATCCGGCGATTTCTATTTTAACGCATGACGGAGGCCATTTGACGGATACCGCTTCTGTATATATGGAATCATAGCCTCTTAAACCAACCATTTCGATTTTTAGCACATGACGGATGATGCATGACGGATCCGCATGACACGTATATGGAATCTTAGCTTTACCTACAATATAATTGAACAACCTTATTGGTTAAAGTTTATGCAACATCCCGATGTGTTTCTATTGTCTAAGACACGTATATGGAATCTTAGCTTAACAAAGTTTACAAAATTTAATTAATTTTTCAGATATAGAGATAATTTTGCTCTGTTGGTTTGAATGGGATTGATAGAATCAATGGACAAAGAAGATACATTGGAGTGTAAATACATGGTCACTTAATGAAAGTGGCCACTTATCAGTCGTTAATTGAGAGTGATTGCTTTATAAAGGTGGTCACATAAACTGTATTCACTGTTTATGACAATAATACTAACATTATGTACAGTGATAAGTAATTTTGGTTTCTAACTTGACACTAATAGTATAATTATTAATAGCTTATTACATCAGCTGTCTGTGACAAAATCTAACACCAAATGGTGTGAAAATTAGTCTTGTAGAAAACTATATAACCTAGAAAATGTTATCAAAGCTGTAAATAAATCAATATTGATTATATATATATAACATAAGAGAGAATAATTTATAGTTATATATAGATATAACCATCTGTTACCAACTACATACACTAGAATTATAATATTTATATATCTTATTATATTGATTGTATCTTTTATTCTCACTAATCTTTTTGTTATTTATCATTACAAATGTATCTTACTTCTAATAAACAAAATGATTAAAGAGGCAGTATGCAAAATTTTCTTCATCACAAACTTTATAACTTACATGCTATTTAACTCTAGGTATCTCCTTGATGAACTTTCATTTTAGAGGGTATATCAAAAAACAGAATGTAGGCTTACTAATTATTAAGTAAGCAGTTTAAACTAGTTTTGGCCTTATTACAGTTTTAAGATATTTTGGCGTTCATTTTGCTAAATCTGTACAATAGTTTCCCCAACACCAACCCAAAAATGTAGGGGTCATCCTCAGAAGAAGTATACCTTTAAATAGATTTGACATTCTTTAGTTAAAACTTTCAGATTATGTAAGGGACACATTTCTCTAGATTCTCTGGGTCTATAGTTACATTATTTGATAACTTTTTAAACTTCTTAAGACTGTCCATTTATAAATTATCTCCAATGGCAATAGCATAGTATTCTAGTTGAGTTTTTAATGTCCAGTATATTATTTGATTAAGGGGATAGAATGCATCAACTACAAATTTTTTAAAAATTATATATAAATGTATCTGGTACATAGATTTTATAAATTTTGTTGACATTGTAATATCATCATTGGTGATCCAATTAAGTTAAGCAAAAGGAGTAGGGATAAGCCTTGCTTTAAAACTATTTTTGCTTATGATCCTTTTTTGTTTCAAATTCAATTCAAAGATTTAAGTTTCAAATCAAGGGCAATAACTCAGCATGCTTAAATCGACAGACTACCTACCTTATCATGAAGTTCTTTAGCCCTATGATCCTGTCGTCTCAATGGACTGGTTTTATTCATCTTTTTATCTATTTCTACCATGTTACTACTGCGACCCACTGGTATGGTGAGCAATGTTAACTGTCCAGGTTTTGATGTTATTGTATCCTCTATATCTTCTATATTATTAGTATTTTGACCATTTATAGCTAGTATAATATCACCTACAATTGTACATGATGTTAATGTTAATTTAGATTTTAGGTCTAGACTACACCATTTTTGCTTGGGAATGCCTCCACCCAAAAACAAAAATCTAAAAGGGTGCTTCATGTTGTAAGGAATTGATAGTTTCAGTATGCATTTATCTTTGATCCATGAGCGTTTAACACTATCAAACTCTACAAGCCTACAGAGCACCAATAACGGGTCTTTTCAAATTAAAAGGACAAACCTGAACGTAGCCCTGCCATGTACGATGGTCCACCAAAATCAACTGTAGAAACCACAAGAGGTCGAGCATTTTGAAAAGTAAACCCATATCCTATCAATCTATTGGGTAAAATGTTAATTTCTTGCAAACAAGCTACAACTTCTACGGCTGGATACTGATTTCTAGATCTTTTTGCTAAACTCTTAATCTGTTCACTAGGTAAACTTGAGACATCAACACCTTCTAACTCTAATAGTTGATCACCAGGCATCAACCCAGCTATACTAGCAACACTGTTAGGTTCTACTGCTACCACATAGCTAGGACCAACTCCATAGATCTCGAAGCCACAAGTTCGTGGCCAATTTAATCCTTTATTTAGAGGCATTTTGGAAAATTTTTTTTTTTTTTCAATCCTGCATCAAAGTATTGTTTAATTCTTTAAGATTTTCTAATTAGAATTTGTTCATTTAACATTTTACTCAACTTAGTAAACAACTATATTTACAATGAAGTCTTAATCCAAACACATTGCACAATTTTCAAACCAAACAGTAAGATCCAAATTTTCCCCTTTCCAACTTATTTCACAGTCAAAGTTGGTAAACAACTGGAGTTCAATGACTACTATCTAGCTGAAAGATAGATTAATAAATAATCACAATGCTAGCCTACTATTCTATATCAGTCTATTTGATTAACTTTATTTCATCTCACCACCTTAATTAATATTTAATCACTATAAACTAATTCAGTAGAAGAAACCAATGTACATTAATTATTCAGTGAATCACAAGACTCATTTCACACATTACAGTTAGTTTATATGGAAAACTTTTCTATGAGCCTACACATTTCATTGATCCTCTTTTTCTAGGTCACAGAAAACAAATCTAATTTGCATATACTTGATTAATACATACATAAATTAAATTGATGCTAATTAGGTCTAACTTATTGTGTTTGAATTATCATCCTAATATTCTTATATTTGACAGCCCTACCTTAAAAAGATTCATGACATTCTTCAACTTAGTCATAACCTTAGATTACATACTATATGGTTAAACAGCAGCAGATGTTACTATGTCAGCCATATGTGATCTTATCATTTATTTCATACATAGCTTATTATACTCAGTGGTAGAAAATTTTCTAAACATTGGATTGATTCAGTGCATTTTAGCACATAGTTTGGGTCAAAGTCGTATGGTATTTTTAAATTTGTCAAAATAAAAGAGGGGATAGAAATAGTTTATCATGGCTTAATCAAATTCCATTTGATCTTGGAAAATCAGTTTCTTTTCAATTTCAATACCTACAATTCCTATCCATCTGGGCAATTACCATCTTTTAAGTTGTCAAGCTATAACAAACTGCCTCTACTACCTTGACAGCAATAGTCACCTTTATTGTATCACAGAAGTTTGTAAATACAGCAATTTGATTGGATTTTACAGGACTTAATGTTGACGCACCAAGTTGCACAGTCAAAGTCTCATTATAGCCTAACATAGGGTTACATAAGGTGCATTTGGTGCACGCCTCCCATGGAGCTTCTTATCGGGTTTTCCCACAAGAAACTTTTGAAAAATATAATTGATTTTGTGCATTCTGACACATATTTTGGGTCTAAAGCGTATGCAAATGAAACATTTTTTGTATTTGTTATAAATTAGGTACATATTGAGGTATCGGTACAAACCACTTTTCCAGTGAAATAAATGACCTCCCTTTACTCGACTGGTGTCCCTTAATGCTACATTGTATATGCGCTCCTTGTTTTTCATCAGTGCAATAATATGAAAAAAATTGTTGGTGACACTCATGTCATTTTATATTGGTGATATAATATTATCAGAACATTTCGGATTATCAGAACAGTCAAAATAATAAAAAGAGTGTGTGCAAACAGTACAGCTAATCAAGGTAGGAAATTTGAAGTCATGAAAATAATGAAACACACCATAAAATAACAATGATGTCTTTCTAATGTATATTTTCTTAAAAAGAGTTCCACTACATGCAGTATGGTGCATTTAAGTCTGAGGAATAAAGAATACCTTGGACTATTGTAGTCACGTGATCTAAAATGGCGGTGTAAACAAACTTACTACAAGTTACAAATTGCAAATGATTTTTTATGAACAGATTCTGTCTATCAAAGCTAGATTTATTGTTAGTAGAACCATTATTTAGATTTGATTTTAAGGGATAGATGCGCTCTTTTTAGGGGATGATTTGAGTCTTGAATATATGTGAATAATCTTCAGAAGTACTAGATGAAGGCTACAAAAATCGTTAAATGATAGTGGTGTAACCTGTATTCGTGCATATTATTATAAGGATTCAACACCGAATTTCGTCAAAATTAAAAACACGCAATTTTTTATTTTATGTATCAAAAGTTTTCTGAGATATTCTACAAAATAATTAAAATTGGTTTGTTTCGATTTTCTTTATGAATCCCTCACTTTGACCAATATTTCATGAGTAATAAATTTAACAACGCCTGCAAAATTCTTCACCTATTTTCGTGTACAATGTTTAATCCTTAAATAAGTCCAGAAAAACATGTTGTATGGATACCAGTGGTATAATTAACTTCTCTTGGTTTTTATCTTTAATAATAATATTACATTATTTGATGACAGATGACACTAGGAATTCGATTACAGGTTGGGATTATAAATTTGTAACTTTTGGTAATGACTGGTCTCGCGAGTTCGCACATATGTAAATTGTTAATTGTTTCCAAAGATGCATGAAAAAGAGGTAAGCTCGAAATTAGGTTAATTGACTGTAATTCCTTCAAAAATATCTCAAACTAGGAATTCTTTTCCTATTTCTGAGATGTCTTTTCTATACATGGCAGTGTCTAAAAAAAAAAAAAATGACTCGTCTTTTTAACTTAAATGTGGATATTTCTGGTCATACATGGATTTGAAGGTTCAAATTTGGAAAATGAGCTGTTAACACTATTGCTGATTGGCTAAGCTACAAAATTCCTGTTTCTGAGAAAAATATGGCGCACTTAACTCTCTTCAAAATAACTTTCGATACAATAGATACTATGCAGCACGGGCATGTAGTCCTACATTATTTACATTGCTGATAATAACTTGTAAGGTGCCTTTTAGTTTTACCACCTATTATTTCCCACTATTGTAGCAAAGTAAAAATTTTTTTGAAATTTTCAATTAAATGCTTCACAGATGAAAAAACAATGATGTAAGCTTACCGATGCTACAGGAATACCTTTTCGTTGCTTAAAATATAAATAGAACCACATTTCAACAATTTAATTCTAGTTTGACTTTTGAAGACAAAAATATCTGTCTAAACATCTTACAAAGTACTTCATTAACAGGGGTGGTTGGATTAAATGTGGTTATTAAAACAGCATATGTCCATATTTCAACACAACACCCCAATTGCAAAATGGCATTGACCAAAAACTAATAATAGACTCATAGGAAAATAGGTCACAGTGTAAGGGAAATTCCAAAAATGGTAAACAATCACAAACACAGACATTTTTGTCTACAAAAGTCAAACTAGAATTATTGATACAATACTTATTACACAAGTAAGCTTACAAATTGTACTGAAACAATTTTGATTTACCAACAGATTTGTCAAATTTAAAATTCCCCTCTGTAAATGACATAAAAGTTCTCAGTGAGTTTATTGTTGTTGGGGTTGATATTTGAAATTTTAATTCCTTTCAATCTTCAAATTATCCATTATCCACGTAAAAACTTAAGGGTGGGGAATGGTTAGATAGTTTTCAAAATGGGCAATTAATTGATTATTTCTACTTAAACAAACCATGCCACTAATCAATACTCGAATACTGGTACTCAATACAATATGTCTATAATACAATACAGACATTATTACTAATTAAGTTCTATAGGGCTGTCTAAATAGCCAATCACTAGACTGACCAATAATTTCAATATGTTATAATGATCACCGGTTGAAATCATTTCATAAACACATAATAAATCATTGTGTTTGTTCATATAAAGATATAACCTCCAATGTCTCTAAGATTTCTGACATTAACTCCCTGTGCTCGACTCATGTACTAGCTTTCATCAAATCTGCTTGTTTTAAATGTAGAAACATTTTCTTCCAGTTTTTATGGTGAAACATCTGTAGAATCAACAACATGGATTTCTTAGTGTTATTTATTGGTTACATCATGTCCTTTGTGATAGGCTCTATACTATATTATTTTAGAGATTCACAATTTTTGAACACAGGAGTATTTGGTATGATTAAACACAGTATTGGTCAGGTAGGCACAATGTACTAGCTAATTAGACTTGAAATCTCAAATTCATTGATTTTTATTATTTCTAATTTCATTATAGCTTTTGTCAATAACTAAAAAATCTAAAATTTTTATGTCAGGGAAACTGATAGCATCGATTTGCACCATTTTAATTTTCTTGCAATCACTTAAGAATAAGCATTGTATGATGTCATTATTTTCAAAGCTGCTAATAATATCTAAGAGAATTGCAATAGTAACGTCATAAAATGCTTAGTTTTAGTGGAATGGCAAGAACCAGAATGTTGTGATCATGATTGTTGATATTTGCTGAAAGTGATAACATTACTAACTTCTACAGTATCAGTACATGAATAATTGAAATAGATATTATATTTAGCTAGTAAAACAGATATAACAATAAGATATTTACATGTAAGTTTGTCATTTTCAGGCATATTATAATGTGGCCCCTACAACATTAGTAAGATGGTTAAATAAGATAGCTGACTCAGTTTTGGGTTCAAGGTAAGTCAAAAAGCTAAGTAAGATGTGACCAATGGCCTGTTGAAATCTTATTCCTAAAAACTGCCAATAGAAAGAAGTTTCTTTTAATGTAGAAAAATTTAATTCTATTACCAGTGCTATAAGAACTATGTGGAAATGTGTTGTAAGCGCTCAAGTCCATCCATTCACATTTTCTCGTAAATCATCTACCTTTTTTCCTTTCAATATTGAAATAAAATATCATCAAGGTGGTCATATATAGGTGTCATCCACTATTTTTTAAAACTTATTAACTCCTGTTTTGCTCAAGAAATGTCTATATCGTAGCAGTGCTAAGCCTTTAAGTCCAGTTCAAATAATTGCACATTTTTGCAACAAGAAATTAACAAGATAAAGAAACTAGATGTAATTTCCCATTTTACACGCCATGATTTTATGTAGAATAAGCTTATGTGTTGTATTTATCTTCTATTCCAGTAATCCTTTCATGCAGATAATGTTTTGTTTAATGGTATTATTAGGACATAGTATACTAGTTATGGATGTTTTACCATATCTATTTGTATATGAACCGAATAGTGACCATGTTACCATTCCAGCTATCTTATGTTTTACCAACTTTTTCTTCATGCATCTGAGTTGTACACCCGATTCAGGTGAAATTAACAGTAAAAATCAGAAATATTTTATGTCTCTGTATGAACCTGATGGTATATATTATTATGAAGATACTGTATGTAAAACATGTAACATAATTCGACCTCCTCGCTCCAAACATTGTAGTAAGTAATTTACTCAGTCCTCTCTTATCATTTCTGTAAAAATGGCTCTTTACCCGCTTTCTTTCAAAAACAAATGAAAATTTCACATATAACTAGTTTGTATTCTATCATGTACATTATGTACATAACAGGTAATGCATACAGTAACTTTTTCAAGGAATTATAGAGTAAGTGTCCACATTTTGGATTTTAAATTGATGAATATATTGTTGAACAAAGATTTTTGCACATACCCAGGGATGATTCAAAACATAAACATGTGCAAGTGAAAATGAAGAGAACATAATCTGGTTTATGCAGTTCACTAACTGTTATTCCATCTAAGATATATTGGACTGTTTGCAATCATCCTGGTTTGATCTCTATAATATTTCCAAATTTTTTCTTTTCAGGTACATGTAAGAAATGTGTTCATCGTTTTGACCATCATTGTGTATGGACTAATAATTGTGTGGCAGGTTTCAATCAACGCTGGTTTATACTATATCTGATATCAGTATGTATTATGTGTGGCAACGGTACCTATATGACTTATAAATGTTTGAAATTAATAGTTAGAAATAAGCGACTAATGGAAACAGCTTATGTGGATGAAAGTACTAACTCAATACAACCGATTTCTTATTATGTTTTAATACAGGTATGATATATTATTTATTGACTTACTACAAATAATGGCATGGCTTCTTTCTTTTTATTAGTTCGACTCAAACTCCTGATGCAAGATTGTCTTAACCTTTACATGTTTGATCTTAGTGCTTGAAAATATAGAATAATCTTCCACAGACCCTTGAAGTTCTGTCAATATTAATAAAATATGATGTGTTTTTCCACAACAAGACAAAAGTTGATTGATTTCCAATAAAAAGTACACCAGAGTCGTAAGTAAGCAGTCCTTTGTTCAAAATACTAAAAAAGGAAAAGAGAACTATATCAAGAACAGTTTAACAGCTTTGTTGACATTTTTATACGCCCACATCATATATATCGTATATTGTCGTCGCCCGTCTGTTGATCATTTATATTCATGAGATCTTGGACAAGTTCGAATTTGACGATATTTCGATGAACGGTTTTTGAGTTATTGCACTTGACTTATGAAAAACGCGTCAAAATTTTGTTGTGAACACTATAGAGACTACAGTTTTCATCCAATTTCAATGAAATATGGTGTGAATATTTATTATGATGAGATCTTGGAGTTCGAATTTGGCTATCTTTCGATGAATGGTTTGTGAGTTATTGCCCTTGATTTATGAAAAACGCATAAAAATTTGTTTGTGGACACAATAGATAGTACAGTTTTCATCCGATTTAAATGAAATTTGGTATGATCATTTATAATTATGAGATCTTAGTCAAGATTAAATTTGACATTTTTCGATCAATGGAATTTGAGTTATTGCCCATGACTTATTAAAAACGTATCAAAATTTGTTAGCGATAGAGGTGACAGATTATGTCAGAATTTTATTAAATAATGTGTGTTCGCATAAATCAACAATATCTTGATTTTTGGTATGATTTGACACAGAAAGGTGACTGCCCTTGATATACTGAAAATGTATCAGGAAAGTGGGCGTATCTTGCTAGACAACCACTTGTTATATACGTTGACACTATTTTCTACACATTGCCCACATTTTATTATTATTGACAGAACTTCAAGGGCCTGTAAATTTACTAAACACCTTAAATGTTAAGCTATAGATTTAGAAATTAGTTCCCAGTTATGTGGAAAGTTTTAGCTGAATTTGATGTAGATGACTATATATTTGTAAAATAAATGGTTTGTTGGATTTATAAAAGGAATCATGTGTTTCTCCTGTATGATACAACATTTAAGACATTGCCAGTCAAAAATACTTGATGGATGTTTTACCACTATTGAATAAAAATATCTACAATGTTATTTCATCTTTTGATCATTTTTGCTTTGTTCTCAGAAGTAGAGTAAATTCTTAATGTTTTGGCGAATAAATTTAAAAAATCAAACTGTTATTAAGTTAATTGAAAAACAAACCTTGATAAGACAGAGAGACATGATTTTATTCACATTATCCTTATTTTTAAGCTTTTGCATACCCCCTTTAATAAATAGCCCATAATTTTCACATTTCATTAAACTATTCTATTTTATTTATTTTTTTCAGCATTTATTTATGAACTATCCCCATACCATGTTTTTACTGTTTGCTCTACCATCAGTTATAATACTACTAGGCTCTCTAGCTTCCTACCATATATACCTAGTATGTACTAATCAAACCACTAATGAACGTTATAAACTCTATGATGTCCAACGGAGATATAAACATGAAGGTAAAAACGCGTCTACCATAACGGATCTACATTCATATCGTCCCTATGATAAAGGCTTTATAGAGAATGTTAAAGAGGTGATGTTTCCTAAGAAACAGTTAGATAAATTATTTCAGAAAAAAGAGTCCTGATTAGATTATTACAGAGATATTTAGTCTTGTCTAAAATATCTTAGTTACACACAGTTGTCGCTGGAAACTTGATATCAATACCAATTTATATATCTGAGAAAAGTAATTTACTTCATATTATCACAAATAATGCCAAATAATTTAGTCTCTATGTAAAGTCATATCTACAATAAATAAAATATCCTCACTGTTAAAATAGTACTCAATACAATTGTAGAGCGATATAGAAATATTATCTATGTTAGATATATCTAGCACAATCAATGAAACTGGTATGATGTTTATATACCATTTAGGGTTGGGTGATATACTGGTATCGTTATAATCAGTGGTTTGGGATTTTATATGGTTAGTAATATCGCCTCATTACATAATACTGCAATATTGTGTTTAAGTATTAGAATCTTGTCTATATATTTGGCTGTGTTGTAGAGGTGAAATTCTTCTAGACTTATTATGAGATCTAATATTGATGATATTAAGAGCTAGGTTTATGTAAATTGATGGCAGTGTAAATAGTTTTATAGAATGGTTGTGATCTAATAGTTTGATATTGTTGTGTATAAGATAATCTGTTAAAGTATTCCAAAGTTTGTATCCTTCAAGCCACAGTAGATATATTTTTTCTATACTATAATAATGTTATATATATGTGGTAATATGAACATAAACAAGAAATCTGGCCCTATCCGTTCGCTGTACATGATATACATATATCTAGTAATGTTTTGATGGATTCATTAGTGGTTCACCATTCAAATTTGGCTTTTGTCATGGAGAAAAAATTCTCAAAAACTAGCAATCCAAATATGGGTCAAAGCATCTCCCCTAAAAAGAGAAGTTTTATGTCTGGCTTTATACGTGCCAATATCCCATTTGTAAATCACTGTAACAGGTAGGGCCAGATTTGTCTGGCTAATAAATTTCATGAGTGTATATTGTTATAAAGATGGTTTATTATATTTATTATATTTTGAGGCAGAATAAATACAAACTAAAGTAAAGCAGACAGCCCTTATTTATGTTTTGAATCCTACCAGAATGTGTTTCACTATAACAGTATTGAGCTCTCCATTAACTTAATGTTATGTGTGTTTGTAGAAATGTATCTGATATGAGTGTAGAACAGCAGGGAAATAGATTTCATTCCAATCATAATTCCAATTTATTCCAATAATAGTTTTCTATACATGTATTTGTGTTTTTATATATTAGTGAATGGGTAATTTATTTGAGATGTATAAAAGTTTGATCTATTTAATCATGTTTTAAATGAATGAATTATTGTGATATATATATTTGTATGTTATTGTTATTTGTTGGTCTTGGCTAGATTGTCAGAAATATTTTACGTCTAAATACTATTTGTTGGACCAACTATTAGTGGTAATATTATAACAGTTTATGGGATCAAACTAGGCTTGAATTCGCATAGAAAAACGTTTTAAACCTAACTTGTTCTGGTCTTTCCACCGAATGAACCCTTTGAGGTAACCTTTTAACTTTGGAGTGATTTGTAACGTGGCAAAACTTTTATGAAAACGGGTTTAAAAAATTCAATGCTGTGTAGAAGTGAAGTTATAATGTTTCTGACCACAACAAGATCTAGTTTTGATAGAATGAAATAAAATATTTATTAAAATATATTTATTGTTATCTTTAGAAAGTAAATATATCTAGGCTAAAAAACCAATGTTACCAATACCCTTGTAACATTCCTTTCACCCTCTAAACAGTGGAGTCTTGACCATTGCAGTAGGCCTATCAGATAATTTAGAGTAACTTCTGTTTTCTTTTTAAATGGTTACAAAGTAGCTGAACAGACAGCAGTGGGAAAACTATCATTGCTTTCATGCAGCTGAAAATCACTATTTTCTAAATACTTTCTATTAATTAATTAATTAGATTGAAATATTTTGAACATGCTCAAGATAGGATTGGTTTTTAATGCATAGTCGTACTTTTACATACGTTTGATAAGTTAAAGGGAAGTTAGGCACAAATGTGGAGAACATTTAAAGAAGTTTACTGCATTTAAGTTGTTTGGAATTGTTAATATAAAAAAGAGTTGCTCCCCTTTGACCATAATTTTAAATAATGTCGCAAAAATCAGAAATGTTCAAAGCTTTGGAATCACTTAAAAGCGTCACTAAAGATGTTTCGAAATGGTATTTTGTCAGATACTTTTCGAATTAATCTTTTAGTCATAATTCAATAAAGAAGAAAAATAATTTCATTTCTATCGAATTTTTACGACTGCCATTAGAGAATCAATGCTTTTGATTGGTTGCTCTTTATTTAGTTTCTGCCTTTTGGACCAATCAACATCGATCATCAGGGCTATTTCCCCCTCCAGCTTCAAAATGGCTGTCAGTATAAATATAAACAGAGATGGGTGCACATCCGTACCAAAAACTGGAATATTTTTCAATAAAACACTACTTATTATCTATTACAAATTCACAACGTTCACTTGGGGCCTAATTAAATTGAACTGTCATTGCTGCATTTTCAAAAATTGTCGCCTGTTTGCTATAAACATTTTTTATGAACTTTTCATACTCACGTAACACTGTCACTGAATGAGACGAACGTGAGAGATAATCGCCAGGATGGGATGTAAACCAACTCTATAAACTTTTCATCAAAACGTCAGTTGCATTCATTTCAATAACACGTCCTTAAAAGAATTGACCTGAAGAACAAGGTTTTATTCAACATCAAGAGAAGAGGTCCCAAGATCTATGAGTACCAGGTAAGAGAGTTTTGGAAGCTACACTTGTCACTCTTTGCTCATTGTCTGCAAGTTAGGCTTTTTTTTACTTTCCAGTGTGTCTGGTGGTTGCTTTGATAATTATCTGTGCATTTTTGATAAGTGATATGTCATTGCTCATTGAAACAGGAGGCAATCTAGAGCAAATCTGACATGTAAATTTTCACTTTATTACGATAATTTATTGTTTTAGATACTTGCTCATTAACCAGAATGTCTCTTAGGGATTGTTCCACCTCATTTTTTATTAGAGGGACTGAAAATTTTTTGAGTAAATGTCAGGTAATTGGTTATCTATGGTTCAGATATTCTGCCTACCGGTTTGCTAATTCTTGATATGAAAAATTGTCATTGAAAATTAATGATTAATTAATTCTTGAATATAATTTTGTTTTCAGACTTGACAGATTGTTCCTGCTATTAGACAATGGTTCAACTCCATTGATTCGGAAGTCAGCAGCAGAACAATTAGGTGAAGTTCAAAAGCTTCATCCTTATGAACTTAATAACTTGTTATCAAAGGTAAATTTTCCATAAAATCATTCTTTGTGCTCACATAAAAAAAGCACAGGTACCTGTATAATGAATAAGCTTAACTTTACTCTGTTCATATTGTAAGACTGGAATTGTTGCATAGAAGATTAAGCAGTTATATGGCTTTTAAACACATCGAAAACAAACATATATATTTTTGAAGCCAGTGTTTGGACTGGTAGCATATTGATTTGGACTATGTGTCACATATTTTGTAGTAATTTTAATATTTTGTTAATATGATTTTAGATCCATGTGTACCTACGGAGTTCCAGTTGGGAAACTAGGATAGCAGCAGGTCAGGCTGTAGAAGCTATTGGTAAAAATGTACCACAGTGGGAGCCAAGAGGAGCTCCAAAGTCAGGTTAGTAAAATTTCAACGAATAAAACAAATTTGTTGTACAATATAGCTTTCCTCAAATGATAAATATGTTTTTTTATCTTTGAATACTTAAAGTGAGTTCAGAATTAATATTGTGTATTGTGTTTTTCTCATATTTACAACCTAGTGAAAACAGAAAAACTGAAAATATATTTACATTCAGTAAGCATTCAACCTTGCTGTTCTTGATAACCAATAATTTTGCATTGAATATGGAAATTCCCCAAAATCACTCAGGCTTTTGATTAGGATGCATGTCTGATACATTTAGTTTTAATCAGAAGAAAGAAAGAAAGTCAATTTGAGAATGTAATCAAGTGTAAAATACATAATACCATTAACATTGATACTGTACATTATATTTCAGAGGTGGGCAGTTCTGCTGTCCAAGATGCTGGAAAAATACTCTTTTCACAGTTTGACGTTAATAAAGTTTTGGCATTTGGTGCATCATTACTTGGATCTGAAGGTGTACAGTATGATTCAGTACAGAGTTTTATAGGTATGACATCTCTAATTTGGTATAGAGAAATTGAATGGTGCTATGAAATTTTCTGTAGGATTCCCCCTCAATTACACTAGAAAGTTTTTTTTATTGTAGTTTCGTTTTTTTAGGTTCCTGTTCCAAATTAGTTGACTCTCATGTATTCCTACCCTGATGCAGATTTTATTCTTTAAACTAAATTTGAGCTGGTCATTTTCACAAGATCAACTTTAATTAGTGTTGTTTTTCAGGTATAGATGATAAAGAACATCTAGCACAACAAAGACAGTTATTAAATAAAAGATTAGGATTAGATATAGCTGGTAATCTGGGATTAGATTCTAATAATTTATTTAATGATGAAGATTTACATATTGAACATTCTTCTAATGGTCAGACATCCGGTCAACCTATTTATAATCAGGTAAAGTCAGACATCCAGTCAGCCTATTTATCATCAGGTATAGTCGGAAATGAAAAAAAAAACTTATTTATAATCAGGTATAGTCAGACATCCAGTCAACCTATTTATAATCAGGAAAAGTCAGACATTCAGTCAGCCTATTTATCATCAGGTATAGTCAGACATTCAGTCAACCTATTTATAATCAGGTGTATTCAGACATCCAAAAAAAACTTATTTATAATCATGTATAGTCAGACATTCAGTCAAATTATTTATCATCAGGTATATTCAGACATCAAGTCAGCCTGTCTATAATCAGTCTATGACAGATATCCAAATAAAGTCTGATATTAAGTCATTCAACAAGTCTGATATTAAGTCTGTCAACAAATCTGATATTAAGTCAGTCAACAAGTTAGATATCAAATCAACCTATCATATTTTTTTTATAGCCTGTAGCTGATCTAGTCAAACAACAGTTAATGGATGTAACTAGAGGCTTAAGTGCCAGAGAGAAAAATAAAGCTAAAAGAAAAGCTAAACATTTGGCTAAACAAATATCAAAAGATGGGAATAGGTAAGAACAAAGACATATTGTAAGAAAATAAATTCTTTAATGACAAAGACATGTAATTGCTAGATTAGTCTAAGCAATAACATAGAATAAAAAAAAAACAAGTACTAACTATCCGAACCACAAAACAAAACTCAAAATCCAAAGTCACAGTAGAGCAAAACATTTGTTGCAGATATACTATTCATATAAGGAATAATATCAATTGTAAAAAAGAAATATTTCACTATGAAAAGTGGTTTGTTGTGTCTAGAAGAGTAAGCATACTGGTACCCTGCCTGGTGTCACACCTGTCATTGCTTCACACATCTTTTGTTATTCTATGAATTGTTCTAATTTTCTGCAGTGAATGTGTCAGTCAAGAGTTTGATCCACCTGCTAAGAAAACCAAACAAGAAGTATCTGAAGAAAATGGAAAGAATAATGTTGAAACTGATGATAATACTCTTAATCTAGATGAGGTCAGATACTTGATTGTTATATATTTTAGGGTAGGGAGGAGGGTTTGACATACAATCCTAGGATGGTTCTAATGCTTCATGACCCCACACATACAGGGCTAAATTGTTTAAATATTTTAGCCTCCTAAATCTTTTTCTTAAGCAGCAATTTTTAAGAGTTTGAAGCTTTAAAGGAGCATGTAGTTCTGATGTAAGTTTATAAAAAAAATTGTACTGCCTTTTGGTAAATTTTACTTTGACCTCAGAAACAATCAAACAATAACACTGTAAAGTGTGGTGTTTAAATGGAGTTTTGGTTGTTTATTTTCAGATGGAAGAATGGCCGTTTGAATCATTCTGTGAAGTGTTAATGAATGATTTATTTAATAGTTCCTGGGAAATCAGACATGGTGCTGCAACTGGTTTAAGAGAAATAATCAAACAACATGGACGTGGTGCTAGTAAATCATGTGATACACCAGCTGATCAGGTTTGGACAAGATTTGTTGTTTCTGTGTTAAGCCATTGGTTGAAGTTACATCCAAATCACATCCTGTTTTCTTAGCTGAAAGCTTATTTCAAAGAAATAGAATTTTGGGCCCTTCGTAAACTAAAAAACAAAGTCTGACACTATTTATATAACTCTTTGTTATCAGAAAGGGTTTTAAAAAAAAGCCATATTTTTTTGAAAGAAAGTTGGTTAAATTTTGA
This sequence comes from Lottia gigantea, assembly GCF_000327385.1. Classification (NCBI taxonomy): domain Eukaryota; kingdom Metazoa; phylum Mollusca; class Gastropoda; family Lottiidae; genus Lottia; species Lottia gigantea. The sequence continues at coordinate 3,420,062 of NW_008710662.1, forward strand.
TGAAATGTTTCAGATGGCAGCTGTCAATCAGATCTGGTTATCAGATTTAGCTTTACGGTTACTATGTGTTTTAGTACTGGATAGATTTGGTGACTTTGTATCAGATGAGGTAACTATGTTAAGTGTTAACTACAGACTTTGGAAATTCATATCTTACCGATTAACTCTTTTATTTTTTCTAAATATTTATGTATGTCTGTATATCCAGAACAAAGGGTTAAAACTGTGTGAACTCGTTTATATATCAAAATATCAAGATATCATTGCTAATAAGATCTTGTAAGATAGAGATAGTTTATGGTTTAGCTGATATATTTTACAAATCTACAAAACATTGCTCTAATAAATGGTTTTATATGTTCTAGGTGGTTGCTCCAGTAAGAGAAACATGTGCTCAAGATTTAGGTGTATTATTAAAGTTTTTAGATGTTGAAGGTGTTAATGGTGTCACTAGTGTATTATTACAATTATTATCACAACAACAATGGGAAGTTAGACATGGTGGTTTATTAGGTTTAAAATATCTTTTAGCTGTAAGAAAGGTATGTTCTACAACTTTTATTCAACAAAAACTTCAGTAGTCATGTACATCATTTGTTGTCAGTAATGTGCGACTTTGTGATTGAGACTAAAGTCTTTCAGCAATAAAGCTGGCTCTTATTTATTTTTTAGGATCTGCGAGATGTTTTATTACCAACTGTATTACCAGGAATATTCCAAGGTTTACAGGATTCTGATGATGATGTTCGAGCTGTAGCAGCTGCAGCACTAGTTCCTGTTAGTGATAAACTAGTTACACTATTACCTAATCAGGTGATTTATTCTTCATACTTTTTAATTGTGATAGCAATTCTGTCTTATCGTTTGCTGTCTTCAGAGCTCTGAAATGTAGTCTTAGATAAATGATGTTAACTGTTGGTGATTAAGCTACTATGGGATTGAGCTTCTTGAACTTCTAAGAGACTATTAAATAGCATATGAAATGAATTCAAATAAAAGTTTAAGCTCTGAGCTCTATATTTTCTTGTGGATGTATTGTCAAATGATGCTATTCTCATAAAGACACTTTGATATTATCTACATTATATTCTTTTACAATATATTTATATTATGGTGGGCATTTGATAGCTCAATCAGCATCCAGATGGATTGTCATCTGCATTACTATTGAGTTGAATTCTCCTGACAAAAAAACACTCTCTTGAGAGTAGACATTAAGACATTTCTCCACCCTATTATTTATATGTCGGATCAATTTGATTTCAGACACCTATTATTATCAATTGTTTATGGGAGACATTATTAGATTTAGATGATTTAACAGCTAGTACCAATAGTATCATGTCATTATTATCTAAATTATTATCAAATCCATCTTCAATGTCAACAACGTAAGTAGTTTAATTTCTTTATACTTCTAATTTTCAAACTGACTTTTTGTAATATGATATTGACCATTAAAGTATTTGACACCCTCTTTCCTCTGGTTAACTCTTCCCAATATGCAAACTTTCAATAAAAGAGGATGAAAAATGATAATGGATGAAAAACAACTGGTCCTTAGCCAAACTTCTTGGCATTGTTCTTTCACTACATTACTCATTCTCAATTGTATCTTGAGTCTTGAATAAACAGGATTCAGGGTCATCAGATATTCACACGCCAAAATTAGATATGATGTTAATTTTTTACCTGTGAAATTATACCCCTTTTGTTTATTGTTTACTTTAGACAGAATAGTTACAGTGATAAATATTATTCTATTTCAGTATGTCTCAGTCTTTAACTGAACTTACACCTCGATTGTGGCCATTTTTACGTCACAATATAACATCAGTACGTAAAGCAACATTAGAAACATTGTATACTTTACTCAATATATTTGATCCAGAGGTAAGATACTTTCAGCTTATCCTATAGCATTAATTATTTTCCAGTATATTTTGAGGGGTGTTCAAAGGTGGAAATTGGAAGAGAATTTGATTGCACTTGTAGAGTATATTGTGATTCAAAAGTTATCACAATAACATTAATGTTTGAATAACTTATATAATTTGTTGATAGTTTAAACCTTCTTTGAATGTGATTTTATCCAAAACTTTAACATATCCAAGCTTCAGTCATATTATATTTGATTATGAATTTTAATGAATGGTTGATTTTTCAGACTAAGAAATGTTTTTGGATAACCAGTATATTACCAGATACATTACGCCATATTTATCAACGAATTTTACTAGAAAATAATGGTATTCTAATAGAATTAACATATAAAGTCTGGACATTATTATTAGAAAGATCACCATTAGATTATTTAATAGCAGCTTCTATGCCATGGTTAGGAGTTTGGTTATGTCTTCTCATGCAACCATCTAGAACACCATTTGAACCTACATATCTTATAGAAGCTAAACATAAAGTTAGGGTGAGTTGTTATATCTTACTTTATATTTTATTCCTTCAACAATTATTGTTCGTGTAAAATTAGCTCTATCATTCATGGAATATTTGACAGACGTGTTCCTGTTCTTGTCTTTAAGTTATGATAAAGGCTTGATGGTAAAAGATTAGCTTGAGGTTATTTTCATCTTCAATAAGAATGCTTGATTAAGTAGTTATATGTATATGTAGCTTTGTAGCTGTAAATGAACAGTACTATTGCAATGCTCTAGTAGGTTTAATAGTATGTTTATCTTTTATCACTTTTTAGAATTAAAACCCGATTCTCCTATTTCTATTCTCTCATGGAAGTTTAAATTTTTGTCACATTCAGCCTGACATTAACTTTAAGTTTAATGAATGTTTTAGTTGAAATGTATATTTTCTCTATGTAGGACAGTATAAGTACAACTAAAAGAAGTAATATTATAGATAGTAGTGTGGATTGTAATAAAGATAATAGAGAATATATAGGAGGTATAGAATCTCTCAATAAATCATTACAAGATAGAGATTATTCTGTTACTAGAGCCCGAATATCTGGAGCCAGGTATGTTTAATTGTATTTAGTTGTATTATGTATAATCAGATATATTACCTAATGGTTATCATCAAAACCTTGTTGTTTTGCAAATGTATATTTATTAAATCATATTATTTTAACTCTTTTCTAGGAATTTCAAGACCCAGAGACATGACTGGAATTTCTGTATCTTACATAAAAAAAAGTTTAGAAACCTCTTGAAATCCCTTCAACCCTTTGAACACTGATGGTAAATGACATAGTATTTTAAACATGTATTTTAACATGTATTGATGTTATTTTAGGTTATTAGGAATGTTATCTGGTTATATAACACAATACGTATCCAACTACCCACCAGAAGCCGAGAAACCAGTTGATTCTTTAACTAAACTCTTTACATTTCATCTGAATACTAAATCAGCTTTACAAAGATATGTTATTGGTCAGGTTCTTTACTTTTGGTCACTGCTTAGTAAGGTACTTGTCATTAATAGTATATACGTATGCTCAGGATTTTATTAAGAAAAAATCATTGTCTTGTTACAGTTCCTTGAATGTTTTTTACTTACTTCGCTTAAATGCTTTATTTCAAAATAAGAAGACTTATTTCCAAAACTAGTTGTCATGATACTGTTGTCAATACATATCAGCAGCATGAGATGAGCTCTAGAAAATAAGATGTGAGTCAAAAACCTATGTGCTGTAGAAAATTTCATTGTTGAATTAGTTTACTATACATCCCCCTCATGTCCAGTGTTGAAAGGCCAGCATATGGTAGAGAATTTAGATAGTGTATAGAAGCTCAATTCTTCAATTGATTTACTTGTCATGTTCATTCATTAAAGAATGACTCAATGATATTATGGTGCTCAATTTCGTATATGAAAAATTACTTATTTTACAGGACTGTCTATGTAGTAGTGAAGTTAAAAGTAAATTGTTACAATGTCTTAATGAAGCAATATATTTTGATGAAATAGCTCTAGCATTTACTCGTATGCAATCTGATTGTCGTGACTTTATAGCTTCTATCAAACAGCAGGGTATTGAGATGGATTCATTATTTCCACCTACGTAAGTTGAATATATTATATGGTTCGATTGCATCAAAATTATTTCACAATATTTGGAATTAGTTTCAATGCTTAGTACACTACTGAATTGCACTCCTGAAGAACATATTGTAATGTAAATTCTTATATATCATAAGCTGTGTAAGAGGTTCAGATATATTTTGGTTCTGAGGCCATATTTTTGAAAACTTAACTTTATTGGTGTTCCAGTAGTCTGATTTTTTAATTACTAAAATCTACTGAATATTTCATTATTGGTATTCAGTCGGATTACTGTATTTCTTGAAATCTTCATTCCATTCTGTTTAAGTATCCAGAATATGGCCTCTGATATGTAAATCTCTGATTGTCAATTCAGTTATAGGAGGGTCCAAATATCTTATGTTATATTAGTGTTTGACCTCTGTCTTGTTTTGTAGGTCTATATTAAGTTTAGATCAAGCTAGTCAGCTAACCTCTACAGTATTTGATAATATTAAAGCTCAACTTAAACCACGTATGTTACAAACACTAGATGATAGAAGACAACAGCTACAGATCTCTGTTACACAAACAACAATAGAACAACAAACATATACTATCAGGTTTAACCTGTTTATGTCTTTCATTTCACTAGCTCATATTCGGCTAAAAGAAAAAATAAAAGATCAAAGAAATATTTATCAAGCTGCACATTAATTAATGATAACATATTTAGTGCATGAGAGACAAAAAGTGTGAATTTATTTAAATATGCAGAATATTATGGAATATAGTTAAACTGCACTTACTTGACTGTAATTACTTGAGTCACAGTAAATGACAATTATATATGACTCTTTAAAAGATTGCTGTATGATCACAATCTATATTAAGAGTTATAGTAACAAAAAACATAATTTTAGTTGATATATAAAACTCCATATTAAACAAACTAAAAAAATAAGACCTGGATTTTGAAAGTTAATTAAGAAAGCAAATCTAAGCAGGTCTAAGTATTATTTATATATGTATTTTATCATTATGTAGAGTACTGAATAGTTTGGCTATGGCTGCTGTGGTATTAAATGTTTATCCTGAGAAATTAAATCCTGTTATTAGACCATTGATGGATTGTATTAAGAAAGAAGACAATGAAACTATACAGGTAGAGTTTTCTTAGAATCTATGATTATTTCAAAGATATTTCTCAAAATTCCTAATTATAATTATATTCCTTATTATATAGCTTATTATAGTCCAATTAAGCATGTCCTTAAGACACAAGTGGCACATAATTAGCTGATCTAGAGTGGAAATTTTGTACAAATATTGCCTGAATAAAAAAAAAATCAGTACTAATAAACCAAACCTAAACATGAAATCCAAAATAAGAGTTTGACATTTCATTGGTAGCAGCTAATGCATCTAATGAATAATGAATAATGCCCTCTCCAATGCTGGGATTTTGCGAACAAAAGGTGTATTCTGAGAAACATTAGACACTGAATACACCTCTTGTTCGCATCACAAAATCCCAGCTTTGAAGAGGACAGAAATTTGATTAGCTAGCGGTGTCATCAAACTGACGAAAGTTCAAGAGGCCGGTCTTTAGACCCTTACTGAAGTGGCTAAATTAAAAATAAAAATTAATTAAAAAAATCGAAAGAAAATTTGTTCAATTTTGATAAGACTGAGTATTCCCTCTTATTTTGTTTCAAAGACTCTCCATTTTGTCTATGTTTTATTGTAGATTGAAGCATCTAAATGTTTAGCTAGATTGTTTGAATATGTATTAGATAAAACACCAAATCCAACCAGTAAAATAATCAAGAATTTAGCAACGTATGTTTGTTGTGAAACATCATCTACACCTTTAATAAACCAACCAGTTACAACTAAAACTGCTGGTATGTATTATCAATGATTGAATACTTGTAAATGTTATAATTTTACATCTGTATAAGAATCTGTCTTCCTATTTAGATTTGAATAAGGGCTCTTGGCGACACTTTGCAATTTATATGCAATGGTGAAATAACGGGCTCACTCAATTCGTGCATACTAAATATTTTGTTTACAAGCAGTTTGTACAGCAAAAGATCTGTAAGCTTTTGGTTATTGAAAAAAAGTTCCAGCATTGTACATCGCTTTGGTTCCAATTAACTATCTTCAATGTATTTCTATTGTAGATAGCCAGTCACATGAAGTGAGTTGTGATAATATAAATGGTATTATAACATTGTGTAACTTACAGAAGGTAAGAAAAATATTATACACATAGTTTCGAATAAAAGCTCAATTTCAAATTCTTTTAATTGTTCATTATGCATACATACTAGTATTTAAAAATGACCTTTTCCCCTCTAGTTATTTTTATAGACTGTATCTCTATGTGTTTATTAACTAGGTAAGTGAGAAAGGTAGAAAGTGGGTAAGAAGAAGTACTAGTGTTAAAGCTGAAATTGATAATTTACCAACAGATTTATTACATGATGATACTGAAGTAAGTCATACCTTTACTTTTAACCTTGTAAACTAAGCTGTGTTTTTTAAAATTCAAAGCTTAGTTACACATCAATATGAATATTCTACCAATACTAAAACACACGATAGTTTTTTAAATTTTCTCAACTAAGAAAATTGATAAGTGGACATCAGAACAGGTGGATTTCAGAACCAGAAAACAAACATGTATCAATACCAATCTAATTTGTTAGTCAGAACTCAGTCAGAAATTTATTAGGTCAATAGAAAACATCAGCTTTCTTCCATTTCATTGATAACATTTATCTGAAATTTTTTCTTGCTGTCACTATAGTAATGAATTACATTTCCAATATTGTATTGTTTCCAGCATCAAGAGTTATTAAAGATACAGAAGAGAGGTGGTGAAAGAGCTTTATGTACTATTTGTCAACATTTTAATTCTGAATTACAGAATAAACTTCCTGATCTATGGAATAGCTGTATTGAAAAACTTTCTCTTGTTACACAACAGTCTAGTAAGTACAACTAAATATAACAGCTATGCCTTTTACTCTTGCTTATCAAGGGTGTTTTGTTTTAGACATACACTTAAGTAATGGCTCTTGCACTGGTGTAAATAGACTGAGTAAAACAGAAATTTGTCAAATACTATTTTGTTGAAACTTGAGACTTATATTTTAGGATCTTTTTATATTTAGTTTGGATAATTCCAACTTTCAAGTTTTTGAGTATGTACAATGTTTTATTTATTTAAGTAACCAATAGTGATGAAGTTACATCTCAAGATCTTGTTAATTCATTACAAGTTTTACAAGTTGTCTCTCCGTCATTACATTCATCCATTTTATCTCAGGTAATCTTTCTTTTCTTCTGAAAATTGTGTGATCTAGTTAATGGCATCTGATAGTTGACTGGAAATAAAAGAAAACAACATTGGTCTTTTCCTCGTTATTCTGAGGACCTACGCATTTACAGCTGATTTGTCTGGAATAATCATTTTGTGAATGAGTTTAACTTTTCAACTATCATATTTTCGTGAATATTATCATCATGCCAAAGACTTCTAGACTCCAACATGAACCGTCTCAATTCCTCAATTCATTGTGAAGCATTTTTTTTTTTTCAGGTGACAGATAAGCTTCCTCAACTTTGTTTATGTTTACAACACCGCTATGCAGCTGTAAGACATATGGCAGCCAGATGTATTGGTGTCCTATGTCAACTACAATTACATTCTACTATGCAATTTGTGATAGAAAATATTATACCTATGTTAAGTAATACAGACAATGATATACAACGACAAGGTTCAATAGAAGCAATGGCCAGTATCCTTTTGATTTAATATTATTACTTAAACGAAACTTAATCAAGTGATGTGTGTTTTATACAAAAATAACACGAATACATAGCTGTAACAGATATTGAGATCTTAACATAGAAAATGTGGATAAAAGTTAAAATTGTATTTACCTGAGAATAAGTATATGATAAATCAGTGTTAATAGGATTTAAACGAGGTTTTGAAGCCTCTTTACGTGTATCAGAGACACTTATGGCTGATTTCCAGTTTGACATCCATTAGAAAATATTCCAGTAATACTGTTTGTGGTATCTAAATTTGACCATTTAGTTGAGCTGCTGATTATATTGATGATCTAAAGCGAGATTGAAATATGATAATAATTCTTGTATTCATAAGATAACTATAAAGTTCTTTAACCAGTGTTAAGATATAATAGAGATATTGGGAATGAATATATTGCCCTATATTGTATTATTAGTAGTACCAGTACTAGGTTGTATGTGTGATCAGAATGAACCAGTTAGACTAATGGCTACTCATTGTTTTGCTCAAATGATCAGATTACTACCATTAGAGGTAATGTATGATTTATACAGTTTTTTCATGTAGGATTACACCATATTTTAAAAATTTTAGCAGTAAATTGACTATGATTTCCTGTGTAGAAGAGACATATTAGTACAAAAGAATACGTATCACCAATATTGTGACTTTGCCGTGATTGAGTACCTTTGACCATCACTGTCAATTTTGATTCAGAATCCTCTATTTTAAATTTTTTGTTGCTGCATAATATCCCATTTAGGGTAAGATAATGAGCATTATACACTCAAATGTACAGTGGTCAGCAATGAAGTTGTTGATATTATTATATGTATCACATGATACACAGACTCTTACTATTGCACCAGTTTATCAGTATTTTTCCTACCATTCAACTCAAGCCAACTGTATAATGTACACAATAATTTTTGTTGTGATTATTAGGCTGGTATACCAGATCCACCGGAAATGAAAGGAGATCTAGCTAATAGAAGAGATAAAGAAAGAAAGTTTTTAGAACAGTTATTAGATGGTAGTAAATCAGAGGATTATGATATAACAGTTGATATTAAGGCAGAACTCAGAAAATATCAACAGGTAAAATATCTTAACTCAAACTTTATATGGGTTGAAAATTGAACATTGTGCTGCTCGATTGGGGGGTTCTGAAAGTAGGGGATTCACATTGTCAACCAGACTTTCAATAAAATAAGTTGGAATAGAGTTCAGAACACACTTTACATTTGTGGAAAAAATAGTAGGTGCAGACAAAATTCAAAATGGTGGAGAAGGAAACTGATGGGAAAAATTTGAATATGACATATTCCGCTTCTGTACCATTCGATTGAGGTAATCGATGAAACTTGTTTTGAACTCTCAAATCGAGCACCATTAACATGTTCAACCCATGCAAATGTTACAGCTTTTGTCATGTATTTTTAATTGCTGTGGTCTGTAGCTAAATAAGTTAATTTCTGATGTTTAAATGGATTGTGTACTCATTATGTGTAGTGTTAACTGTCAAATAACTTTCTTCTGCAACGATCCTCTTTGCAAATGTACATTTAGCATTTTTATTGCATTTTAGAGCAAAAGAAATTGATTTTATAGATGATAGAACTTCAGCATTTGTTTTTGTGCTTCATTAATCAAAATTATTGTGTATGAATTGAAAATGATTTGATTTGAACTGATGTTATTTTGGTTATATTTTGTAGGATGGTGTCAACTGGCTGGGATTTTTAAATAAATATAAACTACATGGTATATTATGTGATGATATGGGTTTAGGTAAAACATTACAATCTATATGTATACTAGCTACTGATCATTATGAACGACAGAAACAATACCAGGTAAGTTATTGGACTCTTTTATCTTTTTGTTGCATACAGTTTTTATGTCCTTATTCAAATAGAATGAATTGAAACTTATATGAGTCTTTTCTTTTTTAACTGCTGTGAAAAATTATTTTCAAATATCCTGGATTTACTAGAAGTACAATTAAGGGGAATAGTTGAATGGTCATCTGGTGTCGATGGTTCGAATTCCTGTCAAAGTAAGAAAAATTCTAATGTCAATGCTTTCAAGAGTCATCTTGGTATTACCTCTCAAGCCTTATCACCATTTTTATTTTCTTACCCAATATATTTAAACATGTTGATTGTAGAAAGAAAATACTCCAGATTGTTGTCCTTTACCATCATTAGTTGTTTGTCCACCAACACTAGTAGGACATTGGGTATATGAAATTAATAAATTTGTTGATAATGACTTATTGAATCCATTAATGTATGCTGGACCTCCTTCAGAAAGAATTAGGTTGGTATATTTTCATTTATTCATCACTTCTAAAATCACATATCAAATCCTTTACTGTATTCTTATTCAGCTGCAGCCTCATATTCAAAATGTCAAGCTATTACTTCGTACTTATACCTTGACTGCAAAAGTCACCTTTCTTGTATCATGGAATGCAATGATTTAATTGGATGGTATATCAGTGAATACAGCCAATCAGAGCTCTCGACAGAAAGGAGGTAAACATGGCTTTGTGTTTACATCCTTTCTGTTGAGGCCTCTGATTGGCTATATTCACTAACTTACAATCAGATCAAATCGCTGCATTCCATTATTGCAGTCAAGGTATCAGATGAAGTTTGTAATAGCTTCATATTGTGATGATGCTGCAGCCTATACAGTGACTGCTACTAGACATGATTACATAATTTCTGAGCATATTTCACAATATTTCACCTGATTTATAAATTGAGAGAAAAATTGTCTTTGTTAAGCATCATAAAAGTTTTGTTACAGGTTACAGAAGAAAGTTAAGAAACATAACTTGATAGTAGCATCTTATGATGTAGTAAGAAATGATATAGAATTCTTTACAACATTTCGCTGGAACTACTGTATATTGGATGAAGGTCACATTATCAGGAATGGTAAAACAAAGGTACTGATATATTTCATATTCTTTCTGTGGATCTGTGGATTTTTCATCTGTATCCTCATTTCAGTTGTATAATCAGTAGAATGAAGTGAAAAGTGTTATTCAAACAACATTAACTAAGGCCCCATTGTGTTACAATAAGAATATGTTGGAGTTGCTGTCTTTGCAGGCTTGTGTCTGTCTTCTTTTCCAAATCAGGAGTAAAGAACAAGTGCAGGAAAAACACTTAATTTCATTTGAAGTTTTTTTTTTTTTGCGTTAGCATTCATAACCATTGAACCATTGAAAAATTTGATGCATGTTGTGGTCCTTACGAGATGTTTTCTGTTTTTCTTTGATGAAAGATTAGGATTATCTGTTATATGATCATTAACTATATCATTAATAACATAATATATATAATATTGATATATTTCAGCTGTCTAAAGCAGTAAAACAGTTGCTCTGTAATCATAGATTAATATTATCTGGTACACCTATACAAAACAATGTGCTAGATCTCTGGTCCTTGTTTGATTTTTTAATGCCAGGATTTCTGGGCACAGAAAAACAATTCCAAGCCAGATATGGTAAACCTATCTTACAGAGTAGAGATGGTAAAAGTACAACCAAGGAACAAGAGGCTGGTAAGATCACCTGATTTCAATTATTGAAAGCAAACTGAAAATCTTCAACTTTTTTATCCTTGAAGCACTGACTCTATGAAATCATGCAGGCGGGCTGTGGAATCTCATTTTATAATTATATATCTCATTATATATAATGTTTTGAAACTTGGTCAATAACTGTTTCACAAACTTATTGTAAATTGCTCAAATATGACACATATCATGTTCATAATGATGTCAATATAGATATGGTAAAGAAAAGATTTGATGATGATAACTCACATTAGTTGTTTGAGAATACTCTGAATGGTAGATTGTAGATTTGTTTTGGCTCAAGTCACTCTTGAAAACCATATAATATAATATTTGAATGAATCATTTAGTATTTTGAGCGAATGTATGTTATTTTCAATCTTACTAAAAAGACTTTGACTTTTTATTAGTTTTGCTAAGTGGTTAGTGGTTATTGGTTCTTTTGTCTTATTTTATAGGAGCATTAGCAATGGAAGCTTTACACAGACAAGTTTTACCTTTTATATTACGAAGATTAAAGGAAGATGTCCTACAAGACTTGCCACCAAAAATTATACAAGATTATTATTGTGATTTAAGTCCTTTACAGGTAAAAAGTTTGACAATGATGTGCATACAGTAGAGGGTATAACTATTAAGTTAAGAGGGACAACATTATATACATGGTAGAAGCAATGTAGAAATTTGCATGTCAGCCACTCCAACTGGCTGATAGAACCTTATATGAAAGTCTAAAAGTACTATCTCAACCTTTGTAGATATCTAAATTTTGACTTTCTGGGTGAAGAGTAACAGATGCCTAATTGAGCTTCTGTATATAATTTAAAAAAATAGTGTAATAATATGATTTTAATGTATTTAAGGTTGAGCTATATGAAGATTTTGCCAAGTCTCAAGTAAAGAATGATATAGAAGATGATGTGGTATCAGAAGATAGTAGTGGGAAGAAATCTCAAGGTTCTACTCATGTATTCCAGGTCAGTTTAACCTACCGTAGTAGTTGTTTTGACTTTGAGGGCCGGGAAAAGTCTTTACTTCAGTCAATCAATAGGAAGATTGTCTTTTTGACATTCTTAATGATGCATGTGCATTTGATAATAAAAATTGATATATGTAATTCTTACTTCGTTTTGTACCATTATTAATTGTAGGCGTTACAATATCTACGTAAAGTGTGTAACCATCCATCATTAGTATTAACAACTAGTCATCCTAAATATGATATGATAATGTCTAGATTAAAACATGATAAATCATCAATACATGATATACAACATGCTCCTAAATTAACAGCTTTAAAGTAAGTTTTCATCTCTTTCTTTAGTCATTGTTCATACTTTGGCTTTGGCATACAGAAGTTCCCTTGTGAGTTAGCAATCTACTCTGGCTTTCCCACAATTCATCATTATTATCAAGATACAGGTCTTACTTGACACACTTTGATTGGTTTATAATGTCATTGGGTCAGGATTGCAGTCCATACTTGGATTACAGACATGAAGGTCATGAAAAAAAGAAATTATTATTAATTTTAATTAAATTGAACTTCCAAATAAACGGCAGAACAAGTTTACCTAAAAATCCAATTTGTTTAAGCTTAGTACACACTGTATCAAAATAATATGCTCATTAATTTCAGACAACTATTAAATGATTGTGGTATTGGTGTGGGTAGTAGTAATACTAGTGGTACTAGTAATATATTAGGTACTGATGTACCAGTAGTTAACCAACATAGAGTACTGTTATTTTGTCAGTTAAAAAGTATGTTAAATATTGTGGAACAAGATCTTATCAAGTAAGTGAGTTTTGTCATTTTGTGGAATAAATAAGAAACGTTGCCCTGAACTTAACTATAAAAATATATGACAGTTTTGTAGTCTGAAACATTATTTCTAGGGTTTAGTTTAGGTATATTTGTCAACTAGTTCATTTTGGGAGGTTGCTGTTAATGCATGATTATAATTAATACTTGCAGTTACATGTAACAGTTTTGGGAAACAATTTAGATATGTCAATTATTTTCTTATTATAGAAGAGAAATGCCATCAGTGACATATTTAAGATTAGATGGAGGTGTACCTGCTACATCCAGACACGATATTGTTCAAAGGTTAGTTCTTATCTTATCTCCTCCTCATTAGAATTGTTGTTTTCTGTGTTGATTATTACTCATTTCTGTTGCTTTTAGGAATTCCAGCTTACAAAGATATTTGATTAGGTAACTCCATATTTGCTTTGACTAGAAAATGGATATTTACTTGAATTATCTATTAAAATGTTATTGACACATGATGGTGGAGTAGGTTTACGTAACGGGTATATGATATTCTAGGCTTAATAATGATCCATCTATTGATATGTTATTATTAAATACACAAGTTGGTGAATTAGGTTTAATATTAACGGGTATATTATATTCTAAGTTTAATAATGATCCATCTATTGATATGTTATTATTAACAACGCATGTTGGTGAATTAGGTTTAATATTAACTGGTATATTATATTCTAGGTTTAATAATGATCCATCTATTGATATGTTATTATTAACAACACATGTTGGTGGATTAAGTTTAATATTAACTGGTATATTATATTCTAGGTTTAATAATGATCCATCTATTGATATGTTATTATTAACAACACATGTTGGTGGATTAGGTTTAAATTTAACTGGAGCAGATACTGTTATATTTGTTGAACATGACTGGAATCCTATGAAAGATTTACAGGTAGGTTGCATTTATGATATTTAAGTACTTATATACTTATGTTTAAGAAGTTTGACTTTATAGAAATTATAGAATAGAGATGTGGACTCTTTGACTTCTGCAATTTACTTTCACCCCTTTTAGGCTATGGATAGAGCTCATAGAATTGGACAGAAGAAAGTAGTAAATGTTTATAGATTGGTTACCAGAGGTACATTAGAGGAAAAAATTATGGGGTAAGTTTATTTCAGAAATCCAGCTGTAATCATAGGTATTATTTTGGTAAATGGATTCATTCAAAAGATAATGCTTATTTAATATCAACTTATTTATGTGGGCATTGATGAACAACTAATTTATGTAACATCCTACTTAATAGCTTGGTGAGGATTTAGTACTGTTTTTCTGTATATTGCACAGAAAAGGGTCCATTCTTGCAACCTTATTCATCCTTTTGACACACCAACACAAAGTGTATATTTTCCAGATACAACAGTTTTGAGCCTATCAGTGTTATTTACTCATTAATATTCTAAAATATTTGTCTCTTTTCAGGCTTCAGAAGTTTAAATTAAATATCGCTAATACTGTTATTAGTCAAGATAATTCAAACCTTCAGTCTATGGCTACTGATCAACTGTTACATCTATTTACATTGGATGATATGAAGAAAGGTGAAAGTTCAGTACCATCAACATCCTCTGATAAACCAGTTAAGAAAGAGAGTATGAAAACTATTCTAGAGAGTTTAGAGGGTTTATGGGATGAACCTCAATATGATACAGAATATGATTTAAATAACTTCATGCAATCTCTTAACAAATAAAATTCCTTATTAGTGCTAGAATAAATGAATAAACTATAAGTCTAAGTTTATATATTTCTTTCAATTATGTATTACAGCAAATCAGTCCCATCCTGTATCTCAGACATGATATATTGATAGGATATCAGTATGTAGTTTCGGGTCAGCTATAAAAGTATCTTTTTATCAGAGTTTTCTCCATTTTTATAGTCAAATTTCGCATGATTTTGGTATATATACAAAGTTAAACCATTAATCAAAACACAACCGATTATGGTTTGGACTATATTCTAAATTCATTTTTGTTAAGAACTTCACTTGTCATACCACTGCAAATAAAGTCTTGTGTTTTTTTAAGCTTATAACATTCATAAATCATATAAACTATTTTTTGTTTCTTGAAAAAGAAGACACTGATCAAGTAGAATCATATTTGTAATATTTAATGATGATAAAACAAAGGTACATCTAGAATTGTTTGTCTTCAAAGTACACAATCTAACAAAAAAAAATACTTTCAAATAATGTGAAATATTAGCCAAGTTGTTTCTCATGCACAATAAATTGCCAAGTAATAAATTAATTTGTACATAACATGAAGATATATTAAACTCTTAAAGCAGAATTATTTTACAGTCTTTTGATTGCTATAATATACATATTGAGCAGCTGAATAATAAGAAATCAAAAAGGACTCACAGTACATACAAATTTAAGACAATTTCAGCAATAACATGGTTCCAAAATAATTCAGACAACATACAGATTAAATTTAAATATTTACGTCCAACACAATAGCAAGTTTCTATTATGCCATGCTTTTGGCTTAGATAGAACATAATAATGACCCTGTAAACCAGTTAAAACAAAGCCTGCTTTAAGAAAAATTAAAGTCTTTCAATCATGCTGAAACCATTTAATGATGTTATTTTATTTGAACAACAAGTAAACAATGTATAATAAAGCCTAAAACTAACTAGAGACCTATTGGAAGTGATTCTGAAAAACAAGTGAAAGCATCAAGCTGAATTAAAATAAGAGTTTGTTCATTAAATATTACACACTACTACACAAAGCACTGCTTTTTAAGGCCACATCTTGAAATACATGTATTAGACATTAGTAATAAAGCTATCCTACATGTTCCTGGTATATATATTCAAACTTTCTTTTGTGAAATACTTGTAAGTGTTCTATTTGTTTGAATTACTAAACTTTACTGAATTATTTTATTCTCTGCACTACAAGGCCCTAAGCATTATGTACAAACCACATCAGAAGTTTTGAAATATAAAATTTTACATCTTGCTGGATAGCCATTTTGAATTCGATCTGCAACTACTTTTTTTCAGCAAACGTGGAACATGTTCTGAACTCTGTTCCAACTTGTGATATTGATCATCTAGTTCACGAACATGCAGAACTCACCAATCAAGCGCCCCCTATACATTGTATTACATGTATAGAGAATTGAAATATAAACAATTGTGTGACCCATTGACAATTAGGCTCAAAAATACCAGAACAAGACACAATACAGTTTGTGACAAAAGTTACAATAACATTTACAATATTTAAAGTATTCTGTTGATAAAGATTGATGAAGTTGATATTATACTGAGAATGTAAGCCTTTACATTGAACTGCAATCAAGATCATTTTACATGCACTAAGACTTTCCATGAAAGAGAACAGGTGAATTTTTTGAAGCAAGGCTTACTGATGTTTTCATTTCAGCACTCATGCCCAATTTTTCAGGCTTTTTGTGCATTAGAATGCCATATGAAAACTTGATAAGATCTCTTTTAATAGTAATTCTAATCAAAAAATGTTTATAAATATATATATATATATAAATATGAAAGATTATAAAATTCAGAATGATGGAAATTTTTTAATTGAATATATGTTAATAGTATTCAGAAGTACCAGAACTGGGCAAAGCTGGCCCTTTATGTGATCTTCAATTGATTAAATTTGAAAGAGTAATTGGAACAATATATGCAGTAGATAATTATACCTGTATGTTAATGATAAGGTTTATATATAATATATGTAATGTTAGGTTTGATATTAACTACTGTTATCAGATCTGAAGATTAATATACATTATTTGATCTTAATATACACACACCGCAAGATAGATAGATTAAAATACCTAGACAGATCTGCCTTTAGTTATCTTCATAATATCAAGGTTATGACTGGTTATCTTAGTGGGTATATCTCTGAAATAACATTATATTGTAAATTCATTCAAAGTTTTGATTTAGAAGCAATCAGCAAAGAACACAGTGATTTAACCTTGATATAATGAAGATTACAATATTTATACAATAATAATAATAATAATAATAATATGAGCCGTATAAAATATATAATATACTGTACAATTTATTCTTATCACACACCAACAAACTTCAATTCATGTACTTCACCTTATATTACTGTGCACTTCGGTAGTCAACTTAACACTTTCAATATCAAGGACGCTCATATATTCTAACTATTGACTCTTCTCAGTAGAACTAGTTATCACAATTGTAAGATATTCCAATGAAATCCATATATCATGTAGAGTTAGGTGTGAATTGTCAACTTAATATCATTTATATTTCTATATAACACTTTACACTACATATCAATATTCAGGCTTTAGAAAGAAAACATTCTGTGTTCATCTTGAAAAGTACACAGACAGTTGAAAAACTTATATTTGAAACTGATTTGGATAGAAATCTTTTCTGGGACTGGTTATTGCTTGATTTGGATTTTATTAATGCCTTTCTCTTGATTGAGTTCAATATAAGTATCAAGCTCTAAGAGATACAATTTAAGGCTACTGTGCCTGATTTGGATACAAATAATGCCTGGAAGTGTAAAGTATACTATAGAAATATAAGTTGTTATTACTGTTATCATACCACATGATACTAATTGGTGGCAGGCACAGAAACATTCTCATAAGAAAGGGTTATAACCCCCTTGTTGTTGTTGTTGTTGTAACTGGGGTTGACCATTATTAAATGGTAATAGAGGGGTTGGTAAAGTAGAATTAGTGAATCCAGGAGCTGTATTCTGTAACTGGTTCATAGGAACACGAGCAACTGATGTATCAAATGGATTGTTCATTTGTCCACTACTTGCAAAAGGATTATTTCCTGCAAAATAATATACAATCTAGGTAAGATTATATCTACAAGATTATATTCATATATCAAATAAATACAAGATGATTAAACTTAATTTTCAGATAGTCAAAATTACAACCCAACAATGTGCCATGTATTTCAGTACGGCCTGTCCTTTATAAGTCAGTGCAGCCCATACTTACACAATAATATCTCTTTCAATAATTTGTAAATAAAATTCAATATTATTATGTTCACCAACATGCTCAAGTACATTTTCAGAAAGATACAAACCTTTGGGTGGGTTTTTAGCAACTAACTCATCTAAATTGACTAATGCAGCATTAGCTCCTAAAAAGTCTTGAGGTGTTTTTCTAGCATTAGTCATAGCAGGGTCCACTGTAGTATTCATACCACTTAAATCCCACAAATCTTTACTACTGCCTTCAGTTTGAGCTAAAATATAAATCACTCATGCAAATGCTCTGAATTGTAATAGCATTTAATATATATAATTGAAATTTTAAGGCATTTTAATTACAGTAGAAATTCAGTTCACCATTAATACTTACATAAGAGATTACCATTCGATTTGGCAGGTGAATTTTCATTGCTTCTGGAACTGAGTAAATCAAAAGCATCATCAATATTATTACCATTTGTTCCATTGGTAGCTGGTGCAGCAGGAATTGGAGGACCAAATACATCCATATTACTGTTAGTAGAATTATGAACTGGAGCACCCCATGGATCATGTTGTACACCTTTAAAAAGAAAACGATGCGTTTTCATAATTTGTTAAACTAAATATATTTAGAATCTTTAAAAGACTGAGGGAACCATTGATGGATTTGATTGAAGATGCGATATATTACCTGCAGATGATTGGCTTTGGACAGGAGCTGGACTTGCCACTCCCCAGGGATCACTTGGCTGTGATGCTACTGGTTGTTTCACTCTAGCTGGTGATCCCCATGGATCAACATTCTGATTGGCTGGTTGTGAATTAGGAACACCCCATGGATCAACAGCAGATTGAACTGGAGCACCCCAAGAATCATTAGCACCTCCTGCAGCAGTTCCAACTGGCTGAAAATGGACACAAATTAACATTAAAGAAATTTTGACTCATAACTAATTCAGATATTAGAAAAGAAAATCTTGACCATGCGTCATCTATATAACCATGGTGCATGTGATGTACATGTGTTTGTTTCTCATATAAAATAATACCAAATGTTAAACGCGTGAAGGTAATTAATTATACCATGTAGTGAACATGGATGCTTCAATGACAAACATTGAGAGCTATTGTTTTAAGAGAATATGTCTATTTAACTTTTAGTACAAACAATTCTAACACTGAATACAACAAGAACCACAAAATTAATAGTAACGCACAATTTTATAGTCAGTGAAATTCATTAAATCTAAAATGTATGAATTCTTATTTCAAAAGAGTATCCTTAAGTTAATTTAAAGTGAAACAAAAAAAAATACAAGCAAACTGTAATTTTTGAAATGATCATAATAAAATTCAGATAGCTTTATAAGGTCATGAAAACTGCTATACATTCTGTTAAAGGTATACTACCTCCTAGGATGACGAAAAAAATTGAAATATTTTAACTTGGCCAATATGAGTCTTCATCAGTTGATGTCATAACTATACCACAGAATCCCTTTATAATCCAATAAATCCATAAAACTAAGTCATAATTTATCAAACTCAGTTATTTTGAATCATGCTTAGAAGCTTACTTAGTTTAATGGACACCTATAAAGATTCTATAATTTGGTCATGGCACCAAGACCAACTGATGAGAACATTGGATGACCCAGAAAAACTATAACACTTTTGATTTCAGACTTATTCATTAAGTTTCAAAACTATGGCCAAAATATTTTAGCCTCATCAATATAGATATCTTATATCATTATAGACATATTTACAGAGCCCCTACTTAGGCGCAATTGTAAAAAATATTTATTTATTATTTCGTTTAATATTTCGTTTTAACGAAATAATTAATTTGTTTAATCGAAATAATACATAAATATGTTTACAATTGCGCCTTAGGGGCTCCGTAAATATTTTCACCAACTTTATAGGTTGAATCACTTTGGAATGCCATAAAAAGTGTTACAGTTTTTTTAGATACCGGATATACACCTGTTGATCAAGTTTGAGACTTTTAATTTTACGGTTATTCTAAGAAGTTTTATTCCTTTTAAAAGAATAATAGCTTGATTACATCATACAAGTAGTAAATTGAATGGAATAAGTCTCTGATGCCACAATAACAGCTATAAATAGGCTGGTATAGACGACAGAAGAACATTGGCATATTAATAAGAAATTACTTGCTAGCATCAGACTACATGCCAATTAGCACATTCAATTTAACAGTTTAAAAGCAACACACTTCTAATTAATTCAAAAGAAAATCAATAAAGTTTTAAATTGTTAGCCTTAGAATTTCATACTTTTTCAAAAAGTATATTATTTTATATTCCAATCAGAGAAGAAAGTACACAACATCATAAAAGTGGTTGCCCATAAATATCAGCCTACACAACACAAATTTTGAGCTCCAAGTCAAACAACTTTTGAATACAATAACAAAATATTTTTACTAGTAACATAGTGCTCAATACATCAATTGCAGAGCTATATACAAAGATGCATCTATTCAAAGACAAAGATTGCAAGACTGTTTTCTGTAACACATTCAAATGGACTTCATGGAAAATTAGTAAAAATTTCAACCAAATGAAACTTGACAATGTATGCAAATTTGTACCAGAATTTGTCAAACTGCCTTTTTGCATCTTTGTATGTAAATGTGAGTGACATGGCTGTCATGACGGAGTATGCCCATCTTACATTCTTACAATATGGGAATATCAGAACAAAGCATAACATAATACATTGTTTGTTTGTGTACTTAAGGGCAACATAACGCAAACATCATGGATTATATAAAGGTTCAATTCAAAGCAGTGGGGTGCATAGGTTGTTTTTATACAGACTATGCTCATGCTACTTTCTAAAAATAAACCCTTACTTTCTTTTTTTTTCTCTAAACAGATGAAAAATAAGATAAAAAGAAAAGATTTGAATTAAAATGTAAGAAAATTCAAATAAAGAAATCTAAGAAAGTCCATGATCTTGATCTTATAAGGGTTGTATGAGTTTATGACAGGACATCTGTCCATTGATCCAGAATTTTGAATAATAATTTCTTTTAATCCAAGTTTTTATAAAGCACAAACTCCCCCCCCCTTAAAATCAATCCATCAAATCTAGAGAGAAGAACAACATCTGGTGGGATCAAGGGTACAATATCAAAGGCTCATATAACCCTTAAGAAAATAAAGAGTGAGAAAGTATTGACCAAAAGAAAATTAACTATATAGTGGACTTGATCATAGAAAACAGAACTAATTGGAAACTATGAAACCTAATAATTGTATAAGTGAACTTAAGATTTGTGCTTAGTCTAGGTCTACTCTAAAAAGAAAATGTGAAACATGATAGCTCTCGTGGGCACAGAAAATTAGACTTGAATGTATCAGAACTTCATTGATTTTTGAAGATTATACCTTTAGATATAACACTTTGATGACACTTAAAAGGTTTTCAGATCATATTTTTAAATATGATTTAAATATAATGATGTTAGTTCAATTAGTTTTATAATTAAAATTGTACCAACCTCATCATCATGCTGTTTTTTACTTTCATCAAGAGCTAATTGTAGTTTAATATCATCACTTTTTTGTTTTCTAACTTCTTCATCATGTTCCTCTTTACTCATAGCTAGAGCTAATTGTAGCTGTATTTCCTCCTCTCCTAATGAGGAAGGTCGAGCTAAAGCAGCATCAGTTGACATTCTTCTTCCACTTTCTGATGGCGAGCCTGTAATAAAAATGTAAGTTATTATCCTATGTCAGCAAATGACATACAACTCTGATTTGATACCAGTGTTAAATTGGAAAGTGTAACTTCAAATCATTAATTTCAAAAATTGACAATCAAAAACACAATTAACAAAATATAAACATTGATTGACTACAAGCATTTTTACTTTCACCTGAGAACATATATAAACTATTCTGCAACTATACATTACTGATTCACAAACCATACCACTTTGTTTTTAGACTTACTATCAAAATCCTGACCAATTGATCCCCCACCTCCACCATAGGGATCAGAATATCCACCAGCACCACCAGATAATGTAGGACTTCCTAACTGACTCGTTGTCTGAAATAGTATAATGCAAAAGTTATTCAACGTATAGAAACATGTCTAGGTAAATATAAGTCAGAAGCTTGCTGGCCCTGAGCTAGACTTTCATATATCATATGTATTATGAGATGCTTTTGATGTCAGAAATGATTGGAAAGTTTACTGCAGGACGTGTTACAACGTAGAAATTTTGGATATCTTAAATTTCATTTTTGCCAAATCTGGACAGTTAAACAAAACAAAAAAACCATCCCCTACAGTCCTAATAAAAATGGGAAATATGAGATCAATGTATAGTATATACTATATACTAACCTGTCCACCACTTCCAATACCCATAGCATTTTGTGCGAATCTTTCTTTAGCTTTCAGAGCCTTGGTTCTTTCATTTTTCAGTCTTTCGTCATCAGAAAGGAGAGCTACAAGTTGTTTAGCTTTCTCGCGAACATTCATACCTTGGTCTTTATTATCAACATCAATATACTGAAAGCTTGTCAACGTTTTTATTGCATGGAAATTCTCTTTACATTGTTGAGCCACTTTCTCACTTCCTGTTTTCACAATATAATCTAACAGAACCATTGCTTTATACACATGGCGCCAATTCTTCCCATCATCGTTCAGTCTTTTCCAAATCATTTGCATTATTTCTGTGAATGCCACAACATTATATGTTAAATCAGCCACCTCACCCATCAGAGTACTTGAGGGTCCCCATGGATCATTTGAGGTGGCTTCTCGTACCTTAACTTGAGCATCAGAGTAGTTCTTAACAACATTTTTAAGAGTCCTACGGATAGTTGGCATGTTAGCAATTTTGGCGGTTTACAATTACCACAAAATGGTAACAATTTCTATGTGAACGGATTAAATTTGAGATTTGATTTTTCACAGATAAAACATTTTGCTCATTAAATCTGAAAAAAAAAAATTTTTAAAATCTTATTAATAATAGTTTCTAGATTCACCATGAAAAATTATATTTTAAACTATTTAAAAAGCAAATAAACAATACTTCCAATAAGACTAAATTACCCTGGGTAATCCTCATGAGGATGATCCAAAACAAATATCGCCAGCAAGAAATAAGATTGAGTCTTCAGGTAGGTCAACTTTTATCTCCAGTTTGAAAAATTCTCCTAGGTTAATTTGTCTAAATTCTAAGATATAGATATGATCTAGTAGATGTAAAATCTAAGTTAACTGGTTGAAAATTCAGTGGGTGAGTTGAAGTAGTCAAGTTCAGCAAAATAAAGACAAAATTTTAAGTCTGATTGGAATAAAAACAATGCCAATTTTAAAAGAAATATTAATTGCTCATACAATTAACCCTAAGGTCACGAAGGGTGACATTAGCTCCTGTTGTGTTCATTTGACATTGTGAATGTGAGTCAGAAATATCTCATCCTCAAACCTCAGCAAAATAAAGAATTTTAGACTTGTCAAAAAAAAAATGCCTGTTTCCCCAAAAAGACTAGTGTCAGGGGTAAAAAGGAGCTGTATTCAAATAGACCATTAAAAAAATATACAGAAAATAAACAAACCACCAACAAAACTATTATTACTTGGCAAAAATTCTTCAAAATTTGGAGGATTATAAACAAATTCCTTTCTGAAAGAAATTATCATCGACGAAGAAAAATGGCGATTTATCACTTCCTGTATTGTGGAGGGAGGGTACAGGAAAAGCCATGTAAACAAGTTTAATTTTTGTGTTTTTGTGTATCATTTAAACAGGGGTATATTAATTATATTTTAGATCAAACCAAACTGAAGTAAATTTGAAGACGAAGCTATAGATACATCATATCAATTCTGAAATTCAGGCTCACCATTACAAACAATAACTAACCACGTTGCATTCCTTGGAACAGCCATCATAAATTCTAATTTTAGCTCTAAAGGGAAAATGGATGACATGTACTCTGTGTTAAGTTGTTTTTGAAGTTAATCTGTCTAATTCCGATTGGATTGTGCTAATCGACATTATATAGTTTTCATTTGAAGATTATGGTTTTGTTGTAAGGCTTTCTAGATTTTTAAGTTTTAGCATAAATAGGCATTATAAAGCCTAAAGTTCATTTACTTACTTTCTTTTTGTGGTTACTGGGTAGGCCTACACACCCCTACCCCTTTTCTGGCACATTCTGACCCTGCTGACCAAGACCATGCACATTCAATTTTATAAGCCATTACACTCAGAAATACTTTTTTATGCTTTGTTAACAAGAAGCCACGGTGTTAAAGTTCTCCTCAATTTGAGAAAATAGTGATGAGCATCATGCACCATATGAGGGGTCGTGGGATTGAATCGAATCGTAGTGATTATGAGGGAGCATGGTGGAATCTTGATGATGTTAGGGATTGTGACAAAATGTTTGGCTGTCAAAGATTTTGCCATGATTATGCTGATTTAATGCCAAAACATGGAAATCGCAATAGACCTTAACCGACCTTAACCGAGTGAATATGATGCGCACAAGCCTAGTAGGGGATCTTGATGATCATTGAATTGAATATGATTCTGTCAAGGTTCATTATGTCTCTGTTTCTGACACTCTTCTATGATACATCAAGATACTCTTAATAGCAAGAGTAATAACATTTGACATATTCTTATACTATCAACTCGATAAGTATACATAGTGGTACCGGTATTTACTTTGAAGAGAATGAGAAAAGTTCCCAATCGTGCTGCAGACTACAAGATTTTGCTCAAATCACGAGAGGTTTGGAACAGAACTTGAGAGAACTTGATATAAATTGTAGCAGATCATGAAAAAAAAGATCTCCAAAAAAACATAACAGATCGTAAATGTACTTAATAACTGCTCTCAGCATCAAAATGGTAAAATGTCAAGCTCCTGGAGATTGTACACATCGTGGCCACTTGTAGAGGCAGCAAAAACTCCTGATATGAGTTATGTTAAGACTAAGCGATAAATTAAGGGAATGTGTAAAAGTTCATGTTGATAGAAGGACATGCACTCCATTATTTTTGTCTTCAAAATTTTGATGTATAATAGAATAATAGGCCTGCATATTTTATGTATCTTCAGTATCAGGGATTGCAAGTAGTATTATTAGCCATTCAACACTTAAGATAAAAGACATATTTCCGGTGATTCTTTTTTCTCATAATGCTAAACCTTTTTGAGCAAAGGTTTGCAATTTCATAACAAGTGGATAGTGAGATTATTGAAACTATTTGACTCAATTTATTGAAACACAACATCAAAGAAATAGCTTTGTCTGTTTATTCCAACATATTTGGACATTATCATGTTAAATAATTGATTTTCTTCATTAGCCAAATGATAGGATACAAAATCTCATAAATTTCATTTCATGTTATTTCAATCAAATCTGAATGACCAAAATTTCAGGTTTGTTATCTCAAGGGCTGGATGTCAAATTTCTACTTTCTAAAGATGATTGCAATGGATGACAGGTTTTAAAATGACTTAGGGTAGACTTTTAACACCTTATAATATATTGACTTTAGACAATAATGACCATTGACATACCTTTACTGTTCTTATCTTTAGTATTTCTTTAGTCAAGATTGTAGTTAGTTTGTTTACACTCAACATATATGGAGGGAGACATAAAATGTTATTGAGGTCATTTTGAATTTGTATTTCAGGTATAATTAGAGCTATGATGATGATTTGTTATTATGTTCAGTTATTTTTGTTATTTTATATGATATGTTGTGTGTTTTCATCAGGTAAGTTTATATTAGTTTTATTAAATATTTCCCGATGTTATCAGAAAGCTTTTTGACCTAATTTACTTGTGTATGTTATTAAATTATAGTCAGACTTAGTTTCGATAATGAATTCCTTTATGAAACAGATTTATGGGCTATAAGGTCTTTTCATTTTTGTTAAAATCATATGTAGAGTTTCACAAAAACAAAGGCACAAGTTATGACAGAATTGATATATTGGCAATGTATTAGATCACGATTTCAGAATTACAAGCAAAATAACTGCAATTCAATATTCAGTGATTGTTGGCCTGTAGCTAGAAAAAATTTGCTAGAGAGAACTGACTTATACCTCTCCAAATAGTTCTCAATAACTAAGGATATTGAGTTTGAAATGGAATAAGTCCAATACATACTAGATACAAGATTATTTAATATTAGTTTATATCTATTTCAGATAACTGTAGTGTAAAGTCTAGTGAATGTGGGTATAAAGGAGAATGTAATGGTACTATATGTTTATGTCCATCAGGTTATATTTTACATCAAAATAAACGAGATTGTCAATCAGGTACCAGTACATTCTTATTTAACATTAATGTATATGATTGGTTTTAAACCTATTTGATACCTCGAATCTGTTAAACCCTAGAGTTTTCATCTTAATTTCCAGCTATTACGAACTTCTTACTTATCTTGACTGAAATAGCCACTTTTCTAGTATCACGGAATGCAGTTATTTGATTGAATTCAGGCTGGCAATCAAATTGCCTCATATAGAAACTTCCATGATACAAGAAGGGTGACTATTTGCAGTCAAGGTATAAATATGAAGTTCTTAACAGCTTGACATTGTGAAGATGTATTACATAGGTCATCACCACTACTTTTGTTCTGTTAGTATTACATGACCATGTGAACCATGAACTTATGTTTGAGCTGTAATTGCAGATGAGATTTTATTGGTGTAAAACTCCCACACCTTCTCAGATGTGGAAATGCCTATGAAAAATGAAATAGTTCTTCTGACCCTACTTCAGCCGACAACTGTCCAAATAGCGAACATATCATTGTATATAGTTCAGGTTATATTTAAAGTTATGTACTCAACTATTATACATGAAAGATCTTGTTTACTATTGAATCATTTTAGTTTGGCACAATATCAAGTTATGCATTCCATAGTTGTCAAAATGTCAGAGAAATATCTTGTTGATAATATATTATAATGAAATGTTTTTATTATTGTAGAATTATGTTTATTAAATGATTGTGTAGAATGTCCTAGTGAAGATAAATGTTCTAGGTAAAATAAATATTATGGAGTGATAATGCAGGCTAATTTAGTTCTTACTAATACTAGTGTATTATCATTGATTTGCAACATTCCAATTTTCAGTCAGACATCCTGCAATTCCACTGAAACTTTGCATTTTATGACATCACTAATGCAAAACCTGCTATTGTAATATTACAATGTAATATGTTAATGTAAAAAAATAAAATAAAAATATGATCCAAGAGCTCCTAGATATAGATATCTTTCAATCTATTTTCTTATATTCTTTTTCTTAGATGTGTGAATTTTATATCTCGTGAAAGTGGAAAATGTATAGAACAGTGTAATGGAAAGGCTAAAATATTATTTGAAGGACCATATCAAGGCAATGTTTGTACAGGTATAACAAAACTATTTAATATAATGTTCATACACTAAATTTAAAATTTATCTTATGTGAGAAAATTATCCTTCATAAGCTAAAGAATCAACTGAAACTCAATTTTTTTTTGTTACTCATTCTTGTTTCATTCAATGCCTATTATTATTGGTATATTACAGTTACACCTGATGAATCGACTGATATTGTTATAGCTATTGTTGCTGGTGTTTCTGCTAGTCTCTTATTGTTGATAATTATCTCCCTTGCTGTCTTCTTTTATATGAGAAAAACAAGGTAGGTGTATAGTTTGAGAATTGTAGTTTGTTTTTTTGTAGAATATATTAACATCATGTACTTAAAAGTATATCAACTTATATTCTGTTCACTAATTGGTTACATTAATAGTATATATTGAGTGCAACTAAGGCAAGAGTATTGACTTCAATGTATGAGGAATGAAACAATACTTTAACCCTGTGTCAGTGCCTTTTATTGAACAGTAACTTGTTACTTTCAATCATCCTGATCCTTAACAATTGTGTTGGATTCAAATTCTTGATTAAGGTTAAATATTGTTCAGGGGTTTGAAGGTTAAGAATGAATTGTTTTTATGGGTACAAAAGATTTTCTAGAAATTAAGAAAAACTTTAGGGTGAGCTGAAATCAGTATGGGATAGAGACCTCTCTAAACCTGTATTGTATGGGGGTGAGCTGCTCTCTACAACTATATTGTGTTGGTGGTGAGCTGAAATCAGTATAGGGTAGAAATCTCTCTACACCTGTATTGTATGTTCATTGTGACTGCAGACATCCCAGAGTTCACTTCTTCTTGTTGTCATGTCAGCAACAAAACACAAAAATGGATGCTGAATTTGAAAATTTTTAAAGATTTATTATGTACCATTTCAGGTAAGATTTATTTCATAAATTTTTTTATATGCAATTATTTGACTTTAAGAATGCTTATAGGCATTTATTAGTGTTTATGATATTAGAAAAATGTTGGCATTTAATTTCCTGATGTTATGGGAAATAAAACCCTTTTGTACAGGTGTCAGCTTTATCCCTCAATTATATACTGTACAGTATTTTTCATGCTTTCAGATTCTCATTTGCATTGAAGTCAACATCAAACAAATTTATAAAGATTCTTGGTAGACAAGATATCTTACTGAAGCTCTTAAATGTATTAGGTAAGTTAAGTTTTGTTGAAATTTAATATTTATATAGCAATGAAAATAAAATAATTCTGTCACAAGTTATAGTCATTCAGTCTGTTTACATCTGAGATTGGTGGCAATTTAATTTTCTTTTAATTTAAACATGATGTAAAATAGGGAAGGTAACAATGAATTCTTGTACAGTTAAATTTCGAATTTAAGATGAGGTGAGAATGTATGAGATGATGTGTTGATATATGACATAGACTTATAGCTCAAGAAATGATAATGTAATAATTTGTGTTTGGGAGGAATGATAAACCTGAAGGAATAATAAAATGACAATAATCCTCACAACATGAAAATAAGATGAAATGAAAATGATAGTATAAGCATAAAGTTGAGATATAGTAAGCTTGTAATTTCATGATTAATAGGAAAAAAGTGGAAGGAATAATAATGTTATAATTTTCATAAATGGTAAGATAAAAATTGAAAGGAATGATAATGTTATAATGTTCATAAATGGTAAGATAAAAATTGAAAGGAATGATAATGTTATAATGTTCATAAATGGTAAGATAAAAATTGAAAGGAATGATAATGTTATAATGTTCATAAATGGTAAGATAAAAATTTAAAGGAATGATGATGTTATAATGTTCATATATGATTGGAAAAAAGCTGAAGGAATATATTGTAATATAGTATATGAAGGGAAGACAAAATACTGAAAAAGATAATGTATGAGTTATATGATAGACATTAAGCTGAAGGAATGATAATGTTGCAATGTACATAATAAGAATATAGCTCAAAGAATGATAATTTAATAATTGTATGACAATATAATACAGTTCTTGATATTGTTTATGATTGAAATAAATTTAGTTGAAGGAATGATAGTATTATATAAGTAATAGTTTATGATAGAAATAAGTTAAAAAAAAATGATGATGTTATAATCGTATTATAAAGTAATAGTTTATGATAGAAATAAGTTAAAAAAAAATGATGATGTTATAATCGTATGATAATGTAATAGTATATGATAGAAATAAGTTAAAGGAGTGATAATGTTATAATCGTATGATAAAGTAATAGTTTATGATAGAAATAAGTTAAAGAAATGATAATGTTATAATTGTATGATAAAGTAATAGTTTATGATAGAAAAAGTTAAAGGAATGATAATGTTATAATCGTATGATAAATTGATAGTTTATGATAGAAATAATTTTAAGAAATGATAATGTTATAATCGTATGATAAAGTAATAGTTTATGATAGAAATAAGTTAAAGGAGTGATAATGTTATAATCGTATGATAAATTGATAGTTTATGATAGAAATAAGTTAAAGAAATGATAATGTAATAATCGTATGATAAAGTAATAGTTTATGATAGAAATAAGTTAAAGAAATGATAATGTTATAATCGTATGATAAAGTAATAGTTTATGATAGAAATAAGTTAAAGGAGTGATAATGTTATAATCGTATGATAAAGTAATAGTTTATGATAGAAATAAGTCAAAGGAGTGATAATGTTATAATCATATGATAAAGTAATAGTATATGATAGAAATAAGTTAAAGGAGTGATAATGTTATAATCGTATGATAAAGTAATAGTTTATGATAGAAATAAGTTAAAGAAATGATAATGTTATAATCGTATGATAAAGTAATAGTATATGATAGAAATAAGTTAAAGTAGTGATAATGTTATAATCGTATGATAAAGTAATAGTATATGATAGAAATAAGTTAAAGGAGTGATAATGTTATAATCGTATGATAAAGTAATAGTTTATGATAGAAATAAGTTTTATGATAGAAATAAGTTAAAGGAGTGATAATGTTATAATCGTATTATAAAGTAATAGTTTATGATAGAAATAAGTTAAAGGAATGATAATGTAATAATCGTATTATAAAGTAATAGTTTATGATAGAAATAAGTTAAAGGAGTGATAATGTTATAATCGTATGATAAAGTAATAGTTTATGATAGAAATAAGTTAAAGAAATGATAATGTTATAATCGTATGATAAAGTGATAGTTTATGATAGAAATAAGTTAAAGGAGTGATAATGTTATAATCGTATTATAAAGTAATAGTTTATGATAGAAATAAGTTAAAGGAGTGATAATGTTATAATCGTATGATAAAGTAATAGTTTATGATAGAAATAAGTTAAAGGAGTGATAATGTTATAATCGTATGATAAAGTAATAGTATATGATAGAAATAAGTTAAAGGAGTGATAATGTTATAATTGTATTATGAAGTAATAGTTTATGATAGAAATAAGTTAAGGGAATGATAATGTTATAATCATATGTTAGTATATTTAACTTGACATATATATCAATCTCTTTTATTTGGAATCCTCTGTCTGACAGAAGGCTATGAAGTTGGTGATGCCATTCTTTACTAAACTGGATAGGGTACGACGGCCAGCATGACAGCTGAAGGCAAGCATGTGGTAGGTGAGGGGACCTCTATTACTGCAGGGCGATCTCAAGTAGGTGTGGTCATGATGTCCTACGGTCGTAAATTTGACCTTTGTGAAAAAACAATGATATTTCTGATTCATAACTTCCTTCAGGGTTATCAAATTTACAGATTAGTGCCAGATATTTCTAAATTATTCTCAGTTTTCATGTGTTCATGTTTTTATTCTTTGGTTTGATTTGAAATTGAATGACCTACTCATTGACATAAGTTTTTCTTAAAATTGTGAATGAAGCAATATTGTTAATATCAAAATGATGAAAAATAACAGTAGTAATTTTAGCACATAGTTCATTAAGTAATATTATTCTGGATAAACACTGTGTATGATAATTATAAAATTTATTCTGACGCAACATTTTAAGATTTTTCAATGGTTACAGTTTAAATTATATAAGGAACATTTTCTTACTGAACTTTTAAACTTAAAATTTTTTATGGTGTGCCAAATCTAGGAATCAATTTTTTTTCTGTTAACCTACATCATTCAACCATTAACTTCACAAGACCTTAACACAAACACACATTCTTAGATTTACTACACTATAGAAAATGTCAAAAAACTCAATATTTGGCTTTTTTCGCTTAATGATATTAGGTAGCTTATAGATTTATCATTACTTTCGAAAATTGAATTTTCTACGTTTGGCTTTTATTAAGTCAACCAGTAGGATAAACCTGTAGGGCTGATGATTTGGTTTTATTTGCCAGCCATATCTGATTGTTAATATTTTTTTTTTTAAAAAGCTGTTAAGCCTTTTGAATATGATTATAAATACAAAATTGCTGTATGATGCCAAGGTGACAATCTCAGTCACAGAATGTTATCAAATGTATAAGAAGGATGATCATTCTTTATTTATATAGTCATACACACCCAACTCACAATTTCTGTTAATTGATGTCGCCAGTTAATTTAATATTAATATCTGGTCTCATTATTAATAGATTAGATCCGGAAATCCATTTGACATATTGACTACAAACTCAATGTCTGATGGTCATTCTGTAAAGTGATGCAGGTGTTCTATTGACTCTTTAAAACAGATAACTTGTTATGTAGAGAGCTGTATCCCTTCAATGTCTAACACAGGAAGGTTTTATACATTGTTATTGTATATTTTAGAAGTAAAAAGATATGAATTGTGTTGTTATTATACAAGTGAAATTTCTGCTGTCTATAAAGAAATTTTATCAGGGATCCTAGACTTCCCCTATTTAGAGGAATTCCTCTATTTTGTTATTTGTATTTTAAGGGATGGAAAGCTTTCTATATAGGAAATGACCTCCAAAGCATTGTAAAATGGTAAATCTCCCCAGCACCCCACATGTCCCTCTTGACCATTGCCCCTTGACCATTAGCTGAAATGTTCCATTCTGAAATCATAGATTGATACTTATGTTGGCTAAGACAAAATATCATATCCCCATAGACACTGCAGTAACTAGCACACAGCACTTACAGTTATTGAACACAACATGGCAATCAAGTACAAGCTTTAAGGAGAACATGATCAAGGCAAACTTTGCTTTTTGCACACTTAAAATGAGTAGAGTGAAGTCTGTCTGGGATTGCTTGTGAATTGTTTTACCAATGGAACTGCTCAGCACATTAACACTTTTATGTGGTCAGAATGTTATGTACCTCATAATTAACATATTAAAGTGTATAACAGTACAATACAACTTATTCATTTGATTACACAGTCAATGGCAGTTTCAATATAAAACAATGAAAGTTAATCTTGACCTGTGGTAAATTGGAGTTTGTTTACAGACTCACTCCATTAATTAGAAAGAAATGTTACTTGTTTACAGTTCACATCAAATATGTTGTTAGTTCAGTTTGTTTTAAAGGAACCCTTAGGCAAAAATTTTTCAAATAGAGTTAATTTTATATTGGTATATTGTCTACTTAAAGGGATTGTGAAGAGGTTTTCTAAAAGAATTTAAGTATCAGGGATACTCATAGCTTCAATTTGCACCATTCCAATGTTCAATCAAACGTCTGGTTCCTGCAATTCCACTAAAACTGTGTGTTTGATGATGTCACTAATTGTATTGAGCCTTTTGTGATAAAGCATATTTTGTGATATTACTTGATCAATGGATTTTGTTTAAATAGGCACCTTAAGTCTCTGGAAACGACATTGACCAAAGCAGATATCATTTGAAACCATTTTGGTTTACAATATCCAAGGTCAGAAAAAAAAATGTGATTTTGTTAAATAAAATTTTATTGACAAATTTTTGTCTTTTTTTCTAACAAAGATATTTTCATTAACTTTCATGTTGCTTTTATGATAGGAAACATAGTGCTCCTAAGGCTTTGTTTACTCAGTTGAATGTAGCATTTCTTTATAGGACATGTCTATCTACTGGGCTTGGATGGTAGATGCTCTTTTAGGACAGACTCCAGAGAATGTTCATTAATAGCAATCTGATGTATAATTAACCCAGCTTGTTAGCCACTCTTAATTAGATAAGCACAATTAATTAATGAGCAATGAATAAAATGGGATAATCCCTTGGAAACTAATTAGTTAAGCAGTCTGATATAAACTTATAAATGAGTTTGATATGGAATTCAAGAAATAAAATAACTCACATTTATTGAGGGTTGTCTTTGTCAAACAAACAAACAGTCTAGGCTACTGGTCACATATAGTGTTTGTTTAAAATGTAACAAGGAATTAAGTTTGTCAAGAAGTGAGTGAAAGGTCTAGTGTATTAAGGTGTAGAGTGTAAACGAGTGGTCATCTATAGTGGACTGGTCAGAGATTTCATAATACATGTATAACAAAACTACTATTGTGTTATAAGACTGAGTGATTTGAGTGTTACAACTTGACATTTTGTTTCTTCATCGAGATGGAAAGTCGAACAAGGAAATTAAAATTTTTATTTCTCAATTGTTGGTAAGTTGGGTGTGGACAATATTTCATAGTACTTGTGTGTGGTATATTTATATTTTTAAGACATTCTAAAGTACCATAGAATGCAGACTTTTGATACAAATAATGATATGATGTATTTAAATGATTATAGTAATGTCTTCATTCAGAGTTCATATGGTGTCAAATCAGATTCATCCTATTCGGTGTTCGAAATTTTTTTATTGATTTGTCTTATGGAGGTTTTATTATATATATATATTTTTATTCAGTTGGAGATAGAGTAAAGATCATGACATTTCGCCGAGTCTTGAATATATGTGAATATTCTTCAAAAGTACTAGAAATGCACAAAAATCACATAATTTTTTCAACAATACCTCAAACTCAAATTTATTTCCTATTTCTATAGATGTCTTTACGATATATGGCTTTGTCTCCATAAAAGACGATTCATCTTTTTAACTTCCAAACGGGGATAATTCTGGACACACATAGATTTGAAAGCTCAAATTAAGACGGTGAGCTGTGAAACTATTATTGATTGGTTTAATTAAAAACATTCCCGTTTCAATTGGTAAAACGAATGGCCAACCTGTAAATACCTGCCTTTCACAAGTGACTATTGGTACTGATCATTTATATACTGTCTATTTTTTATTTTTAGGAAAAATGTTAACTTACAAGAAAAAAATTATAAATCAAGACAGATTGAAATGGGCAACCTAAAACAGGTAAATGATATGTTTCAATATTATGTTAGTTGAGTAAGACTTTTCATGAGGAGTTCAGGGTAACAAAAAGTCTAGTATAAAATTCTCAAAAACTGTAATTTCTACTTTATTGTCTTGTTAGTTGATAGGAAAGATATTACTAACATGATTTAGATTACTTTTCTCTCTTTATTTTTTAATTTGACATAGAAATTACTACTCTTTTTCTCTTTAGTACCCTTGTGCTCATTAGTTTTTAATAGAACCTAAGATATGAATATTAATTTTCTGTTGATTATTTGTAGGTGTCAGCATATGATAATAAAGCATTTGGTAAGTTTTTTATATATTTTAGAATAAATCATTTTTCAATCACTTTTTTTTGGTCATCGTATAAAATATCAATTTCAGAAATAGATCACTTAACATATCTATATTTCTATAATAGCATGTCAAAAACTCAGAAAAAAGTTGCAAAGTTAATAATTTTAGTTTTTGAATCATAGAGTTTATAGCTTATAGATTGAAGAATTACCTTGTGTTGTTTTCTTATTGGTATTTCATGTGTGAAAACAATACTAATTAAGAAACTGTAATCAGTTTATGTTATATTTATTTACTAATATGATTAGTATATTGTGTTTTGTAGAGAATGATAACCAAGTGCGTCATAAAGTAAATATTATTGATCCCAATACATACGCTATTAAATTAGAAGAGTTACGTCCCCATATAGAAACATTAATGACAGTATTAGGTGATGTTCGGACAAAATTACGTGCTATGGAAGAAACAGATCCTAGAGTTCCTACCTACAAGTAAGTTTAATTTTGGCAACTCTGAGCTAATTTTACAATGTTTAAAGTAACAAGAACTACCATTTAAAGACCTTTTCCAAAGGTTCTTGTCGTTTTTGAACCATTATGTATGAACATCAACTGAGCTCAGAAATTCAGTATTGAGAATAACTGGTGTATTTGAAAGATTGCTTCGCCTTTCTGATGTTTCTTGGAATGTAATATTTAAAAGATTGGTTTAAAAAAACCTAAAAAAAAAAGTTTTTATAGCAGATTAGAGATGTACGGAGCCCCTAAGGCGCAATTGTAAACATATTAATTTATTATTTCGTTTAAACGAAATAATTATTTCGTTTAAATGAAATATTTAATTCGTTTAAACGAAATAACATCATTTATTTCGTTTAAACGAAATAATTATTTCGTTTTAACGAAATACACTATGTTTATTTCGTTTAAACGAATTAATTTTTTCGTCTATTTCGTTTAAACGAAATAATAAACCCATCTTTTTATTTCGTTTAAACGAAATAATTATTTCGTTTTAACGAAATACACTATGTTTATTTCGTTTAAACGAATTAATTTTTTCGTCTATTTCGTTTAAACGAAATAATAAACCCATCTTTTTATTTCGTTTTAACGAAAAGATGATTAATTCGTTTAAACGAAATAATTAATTCGTTTAATCGAAATAATTATTTCGTTTTAACAAATAATAAATAAATATGTTTACAATTGCGCCTTAGGGGCTCCGTAGAGATGTGTGTTTTCCTATGGTTTCTTTGAAGTTATTCATTGGGTCAAAAAGTGTAAACATCTAGTTCTAACTTATCTATACAGTATTTAAAATTCTGTTTCCATTTAACAATTCTGTTGATTTTGTCTTAATTGTTATTTTTGTTATCTTGTAGAGGTGTGATACATCAGTTATGTAGAGTTTTAGTTTTATTACATAAAAAAGATTCTACTACTAGTATACCATCAGATGCCTTAGGTTTATTTGAATGGGCTCAACAGATGTTAGATGATCATAGAGCTCAAAATGAGGTAAGTAGTTGTAGAAAATGTAATAAACTGTAGGCAAATAGTAAATTCACAAATCAATATTCAATTGCTCAAAAAGGACATGTTCAAGTGAGTTTATAATGAAAGCGCTCTTGGTTTGAATTTTACATTTTCTGTTACCAAGCCTTAGACAGTCTCTTATGTATGTTAAGAAACTGCTCTGTAATGTCTCTGTATGTGATGAAATACAGTGTACTCTGTGATATTCGACATCTAAGTACTCGAACATTCTGCGTAATCCAACATCTTTTTTTGGTCCTGATTGATTTTCTTCTCATGTCAGTTTAAAAAAAACTCTGAGCCATCCGAATTACGACACTAATCAGTCGTCCTGATACTCTGTACAATTCAACATCTAGTCATCTTAATCACTTATCGTCAGTTAGATAATCACTTGTATTATTGATGTATTCAGACGTCAGTTAATAACTATCCATAATTTTGTTTGCTGTGGATGTGATATGGGTGGATTTAGTTAAAATATAATTTTTTCAGCCTGGTGGGCATATTATTACTGCATGTCACTTGTGCTGTTTCATGTTAGCTTTCACGTGCACATTATAACTAGAGAATTTAACTTGACAACATATACATTGTGATAAAGGACATATTTCATTTTACTAGATATAATATTGATTTCTTGAAAGTTTTAGGTCCTAAAGGATTATTCCTAAGGTTTAGGAAAAATCCTGAAATGAAAAGTGTTATGGTTTTTTTCTTGTTTAACTGAAGAAGAAATTCAGCAACATTATCATCTGTTTAACATATCGATCTGATATATTTTAGGATGAGAATTATACTAGTAGTAATAATGAAGCACCTATTAATAGAATCTCCTATATAGATGTTGATTTAGAGAGAACACCAGTATATGCTACACCACATAACCATACAACTTCTACGTCCAATCAGCTAGATACCCTAGATACATCTGGTTATTATAGTAGTGTACCGGTACCGTTAGATATGACCAATAATAACTATGCTACTATCAATAGAAGTACTGCTCATTCCAACAATAACAATAGAAACATTTACTCTAAAACTAATAATGTGAAAAAATTAGTGAACAATGTAAAAGGACGAGGAACTGTACCTCAAATGGGATATTTTTCTAATGGACGATATTATGATCCTAATCCAAATAAAGATGTGTATGCTCCTACAAGTTCTTATAGTGATAGAAGTACTGGTCCATTATCAACTTTTATAGCTGATAGACCCCATTCAACATCCCTATCTTTAAATGCTGATTCTGAAGAAGGGTAAGTAAAAATTTGATCACTGTTGAAATAGAGGTTGCAAAGTTCTTAAACTGGAAATGCATGATTTTATAGATACTGTGTATGATTTGCACAATTTTTAAACCAATTCTGATCAAAGATAAGACAAAATTTCTTACATAGGTAGGGTTTTTGAGTGTGTATTGCAATGTGAATACAAGATATTCTAAAATGAAGATTTCCTTTTAATTTGAGTTACCTCCCTTACACCATTTACCGTTGCTTGATTCCTTGATTCACTCTCAACATAAGAATTTAAACAAAGTTAAATTCTTTCATTGGATTATTGAGACATTTTAACTTTATTACAGGATTGATACAGAAGATGATGGTCAACTGGATGTATTTCCATTTGATCCTAAAGATGCTACAGAGCCAGTTGAAGTCTGAAGATAATGTGATATCAAGTGTCTACTTAAACTTGCTGTATTTTTATGTCTCATGTTAGTATATCTACAGATTATTTTTGTATCATTGTGATAATTACAATCCAATAGATACTTTTTCACAGTAATTTTCTGATATACATGAATAGTCTTATATTCTTCTCATAAACAAAGTAGATTGTTCTTGTTTATGATACACTTAAATAATCATAAACTTCATAATGCATCAGTAAAAATTTAAAGTGGTATTATTAATCCATTAATCTTACCTTTCTTTCATTACAAATCAACACTTACAACATATTTGTTATGTTACTATATCTTGACAAGGGAAGCTAGAATTGGACATTGAAAATGAACATGTTCACTAAGGATGCTAGAAATGAACTTTGAAAAGTCAACATGTTGACAAGGGAAGCTAGAAGTGAACATGTTGCCAAGGGAAGCAAGAACTGAATATTGAAAAGTGAAATCTAGAAGTGAACATTGAAAAATGAACATGTTGACAAGGGAAGCTAGGATTGAACATTAAAAAATGAACATGTTGACTAGGGAAACTAGATTTGAACATTGAATTATCATTTACATAGAATTTGCCTCATCTGCCTCATTGCCTTTCACAATCTGATTTAAAAAGTCTAAATGAAAAATAAACGCATTAATAGACAGTAATTTTAATACTTTCAACAATTTGTGCCTTTTATTTTAGATACATCTTGTGCCTTAGAAGGTATTAATTAGTATATCAATGTTAAAAAAAACATAATCTTTAATATGAGTATTTTATTTCAAGTAGATTTATATATTGTTAAAGTATATTTGCATGCTGGGTGTTGCAGTAAAAATTTACAAATTAAGAGATATATACAGCACTTATTTTAAATTAGGCTTAAGCATTCCTATTAGTTGTTAGTATGGTCCCATTTTTTAGTCCCGGATCCTGTAATTTAGAAGACCTTATTTGAATGTAGATATTACCATTTGGATGAAGCTATTTCTATTATGTAGAAAAGTTTGTATTTCTGTTAGTATCATGAGAATCAGTATCGGTTGTCATAATGACAGTGGTGGCCTCAGTCTCCAGATACTGGGATACTAAAAACAGGACAGATTGACTTGATAGGGGGACAACTTTTGAGGTTGAAGCGCCATGAACTCAAGCATCCCATGAAATGTCTGAGAGGTTCTCCACAATAAATTTGTTTTAAATTGGTGTAATTTTATACATATTTTAGGGCAAAAAACGTATGAAATTAATATTTTTAAATTTCTTAGAAATGAAGTAGAGAAGAAACAGGTGTGCAAATCATTTTTCTATTATTTCATTTTTCACTTGATATATGATGTAAAGTTTGTTGATTTATTCAGAACTCCAAGAAGCCTTACTATAAACCTCTCAACTTGCCTTTATATATAACACTTGCTCAAAGTGCAATTATCTAATAATCTGCTTTGTGCTCAACTGCTCAATATATAGGTTGTGTTCATTTCATATTATCATACTTTCCAATGTCTGAATAATCTTAATGTCTAACATTCCAATCATGTTATCATACATTACAATTTGTTTACCATCATATTATCATACATTACAATTTGTTTACCATCATATTATCATACATTACAAAATGTATACCATCATACCATAATACTTTCCAATGTCTATACCTGTCCATCACATAATCATACTTTCAAATGTCACAACCATCATATTATCATATATTTTAATGTTTATACCTGTTCATCACATAATCTTACGTTCCAATAATTATATTAAGACAACAGACAAACTTGATTACATATGAAACAGATTTGTTGGCAAAAACATAACTTTTAAATGATTAATTCTAATTAATTCTTACACCATAGGGATCACCAGTTGTATATGGTTGCGAATAATGTATGACCGCTATTCTTATTGGCAACCATGCGCAGCTGGTGATTGCTATGACAAAAGGCCCCAATTAAGAAGCTGAAGCACACCTAAATATAAACAAAATCATTATGTTTTTGGAGAGATACTTCTAGAATAATACAATTATTGTCTGAAGTTTTATTGCTTGGTTTTGCTTATTAGAAATGAGATTCAAATCATTAGTTATAAACAGTTATTCTTATTTATTTTTTAACTGAAATTAAATATCAAGCAGAATAGATATAATTCTGTGTAGAAAGGATTTGTGATAATGAGAAATATTATTAATTAATTAGTATTTACTGTTGATTATATCATTATTATTATAGGAAATAAATAACATATCAAATGTAATTTTTAGTTCAATAGCTAAACTTGTGGGTTGTGGAAACAAATTTACAAAAAAAATCTATTCATTTGTAAACATTTTAATATTGTCATTGTTTTTTGATGATGCTTTACTGGACTTTTTTCCAGTTTTGTTAATAAACTTACTATTAAAATAACATCTTTTTATTTTGGAGTTTGATTGGTGAGTTCAGGACGTACAGTGGTCTAAATCGAAAGGTTCGGGACTTTCTCGAAAGGTATACCCATACTGCGACGTCACCTTTCTCTTATCATGCTACACAATGTTCTTGAATCTTGACTCATGAAGAAGCGTCTTGTGCAATAAAATGAATAAACATTTCCCCGAGCTGTTAATTTAGTTAAAAATCTCAGTAGGAAATAGAAACATTAAATATTGATAAGATGTAATTATTGTGTTTAAATTGTTATCTCTATAAATTACAAACTATAATTAACTTAGAACATTGATTAGCCTCCAGATATTTCTATTAACTCCTTGTCAGCCAATGGAAAGAAATTTGAACTTAAAACCATCGATCTGAGAACTGTTTAGAATTCCACATTGATGAAGCAAACAGCTTACTTGTGACAAACTTTTGTTTTTCGAATTTGAATCCTCTTTATCAACTACCAACTTTATCAATTTTGTCTTTAAAAACATGCCATTGATAAATACGTTGACCAATACGCCAACAAATACCTTGAATAATATTATACCTATCTGCACCATATTTACTTTTTGGGATATGGCCTACTAGTGAGGAAAACACCAAACTTGGTGAAATGAGAGTACTTCATAACATAAAGTAGTTTGGAATTTTTTTATTCATTCATTCCTTCATTTCAGTTAAGTCATGGTGCAAAAAATAGAATCTAACGGTTCCAGCCTTGATTGAGAATCACTTGGAAAGACACTGGAAATATCGCGTAAACTTGGGTCCATTGGCAGTTTTCTATAGTAGGCAAACCAGTTATTCGTCAATATAATTCAAACAGAATTTCTTTTAAAATGTTCGTCCAACAATGCACCTTTAAAATATTCTGAAATAGCAATAGTCTTAAACAATTTGTTGATCAATAAGAACGATTAAGGCATGAATATTAAATTTACAGAAAATAAAAGACTATTCAGACGACATCATGAATAAAGTATGAGTTAATCTCCGCTTAGTCTTCCTATAAAAGCACAAGATTCCAACATTCACAGACAGTTACAGAGCTTGGATTAAGAGGTGATGACGTGGTATAGCTGACTTTATAGAACTTTCAATTCAATGTATCTTTAGAAAATCTGTGAATATCGTTCAAAGTGAACTGAAAAATATAAAGTGTGGACTTTATTATCGTAAGTAGTCCACGAAATACAGGGTTTATGCAGCATCTTGTATATTGTTGAAGATTTTAAAATGTTGCCTATTGGAAGCTGTATCGAGGACAATTTTCAAAATACTATGGAGTGCTTGATTAAAGACAAGACAAATTCTTGCTCAGATAAAAGTAAACATCGAAAAACAGTTTACAGACATATACCGCATTATCTGAAACCACCTCATCTTGTGGCCAAACGCAATGCGCGCGAAAGACGAAGAGTACAAGCTGTAAATTCGGCATTTACGAAATTACGAAAACACGTACCGTATGAAGCGCGCCATAAAAGATTATCCAAAGTGAAGACCCTTCAGTTGGCTATTGATTATATTCATGCATTACAAGATATTATTAGGGAACATGATGAAAAGTTGACGTACCAACTTAATAATAATAATAATTACACCAATAATAATAACAACATCTATAGAAATCAACAATCAACCTGGATAACACCATCCCCTCAACAACAGGTAAGACTAGCTTAATTGCTTGGTTTTTAATCTGTGTTCATGTTACTTGTTAACCTTCATTTTAAGAAAATTGAAGATTTCTCGAAATAATTTTAAATCTGTCTAAACTCTCAGCCTGTAGCACCAATACTACCTTTGTATAGGCACGAATTGCATATAAGTTCTGATACCAATATGTAGGCCTAATGACCTTTTCACATTCTCAGGAGCGCGGGCCTCAAATTTCAATGGTGTGTAAGTATGAGAGGGGTACAACCCCATATTGAAAATGCACAGAGACAGCAGAAGATGCGTTAACCTCGTCCTGATTTTACTTTTAGAAAAGTGATGGTTCATTACCATGACAAATTTGGTACTTTCGGTTTTGAATGATCGGGAATTGAACAGCCCTGGTATATTTTGTACGGCGAGATTACAATACAATAAAGTAACATAATTTAATGTTTTTGTTACAGCAGACGCCGGCAAGAAGATCTTGTTCCGGAGGAAATCTTCAGTCCACTGGTGATAGTTTTTATAATACACATTATTTACATTTTGATTCTTACAATACTAGATCCTTTACACATTAACAGAGACAATCTTAAGTAAGTGTTAAGATAAAAGATAATAAGAGAAATACCGAAAATTGTTGGTTAATTTTCATTCTTAAGATCCATTGAAACTGTTTCACCACCGAAGACTGCAGATCGGAAAATGTCTGGGCCCGAGTAGAAACGCCACTGCACTAGCGATATAAACCAGTGGTGTATCAGATAAACTATCCTACTATATTAGGTGATAATTTTATAGTATAATATTACATATACTGTCCATTATCAGTTTATACCTGACATAGATCATTTTTATAACCATCATCCTTGGTGGTCATGTTATCGCAAAAACCCACTCAGTTTCATTTCATCAGTGTACAAAGCATATTGTATGGCAAGGGAGATTTTTAAGAAATTGTGAAGAAACCTTGACGATTCTCTACAATTGTTCCATGCTTTAAAAGCGCCATTGATCCAATAATTTCAATTCCATAATAATTTTTCTCATTGTTACAATAGTGACATCTAAAAATCAATAGTAGAGCGATATAGAAGTATCAAAACAGAATCTGAAACATGTTGTTACTTAGAGTTTCAAGCTGTGCGATCTTCAACTCTGAGTAACAACATGTTACAGGCTCTGTTTTAATATTTCTATATTTCAATTCAATTCATTCGTTGGGAAAGTAGTGGAAGACATAGTCCACTATACTATGTGATGAATTGAATTGTTATGTTATCTGCTTTGGTATATACTAAAACTAAAAATGGAACTATAAAAGACTTATTTTTTAAATACATGTAGCTCAAACAAAATATATTCAGCACCAGATAAAAGAGTTGTGTCCCTTCAATTACAATATCTTGTTAGAACTTTAATGCTTAATCATTGTCTCCAAGCTGTTACAATTGTTGTACATTTTAAGAAACCTTTCAAATATCTTTTCCGCTC
Source organism: Lottia gigantea (assembly GCF_000327385.1). Lineage (NCBI taxonomy): Eukaryota > Metazoa > Mollusca > Gastropoda > Lottiidae > Lottia > Lottia gigantea. The sequence continues at coordinate 3,464,188 of NW_008710662.1, forward strand.
TGCAAAACTGTATTATAAAATTCCGATTTAGTTGAGACGATTCAGTTCCTTTAGCCTCAAAGACTTTAAGATTTCGTAATTTCTCACGGTTCAAAAATCAAAATGAAATTAAATTATTTCATTGTAATTAAGAGATTGCAATGGTCAAAAGATACATAACTGAGAAATAAATAAAAGACCATAGATAATAATTAAAGCTAGTTCGAATGAGTATAAGCGACTTCTGTCTGTAAATACCGTTACCGTAAATACTGTAAATGCCTAAAAGTTGTAATGCACCATTCAATTCGCAAATCGTACATACTCTAAATATGGTACGAGGACAAAATTATTTTTGGCATAGAACACTCTATGAAAACTGCTTTGTCTTGAGTATCTATTACTGATTTTTGGGGACAGTAGAGTTATGTATAAGCATATTCGAACCCTGTTTGTTACTACATCAAGCATAGCTACTCCAAGCATCTTAAAATCGGTGACCCACTAGCTATTGCGACTGTCCTTAACGATGATCTTGAAAAAATAATTGTTTGGACAAAGACGTGGCTGGTATTCTTTAACCCGCTGAATACTGAAACACTATAACACTGACTACTAACATAATCTAATATTACTAACACTATCTACTAACGTAATCTAGTATTACTAACACTGATTACTAACATAATTCAGTACTACTAACACTGAAATTAATCAATGTGCCAAAAAAAAAAGTTAATTTCATAAACATTTTGGTGTTACTATCCAAAAAGAAATTTTAGTGGGATAAGAATACAACTGCGATTTTAGCTAAAACTGCATGGAAAGGCTGTAAACTGTCCCAAACTGCAAACCATATTATTATATTCTTCATTTTTCTTGTCTATATTCGATACATATGACGTCATAATGTGATGGGTGCACTGCAAAACTAAAAGACATGTTAGAACAGGGGGTTTCAATCTGAGGATAATTTCGGGTTGGGAGTGAAATCGACTAAAGACCCTGAAAAGTATAATAGAAAGAAAAAGGTTGAAAACCCCTGTGTTAGAAAATCCCCAACTAAATGCATTCATATGTCATGAATACCAGCCACAGACTATTACGATACCACAAAACAAACTGTACGGTCACTCAAATATAGGCGATCGACTGTACCCCTATCCCTTTCATTTTAATGTGAATAAAATATTGTTTACAAAAAAAAAATTAAATCAAAATAAAGTTATGCACATAAGAAATAAATATGTCAACATAAAAGTTTTCTAAAATTTATTGTTGGTAGTAAAATATATCCTTTATTACACGAGAGACGCGTGTTGATGTAAATTTCCACACGAGTAATTCGCGTGGCTTAAATAAGACGATATCAAATTTTTGAACACTGTTATCATAATATCATATATTATATCATATATAATACCCACTAGTCGTCTGACTTACTTATACAAGATATATATATAAATATATAAACTTGGTTGACCCTAATGTCAATATGGTCTTAATCATCAATTAATCGGCAATTTTATTAGACAAATTTATCTTTGCTGCTTGGCAATTATTTGTATTTATTTATTTATATTTATTCATTATGCTTTGTATATATTGCATTTTTAAGCATAGATATTTAATAGCAATCACTCCCAATTAATTATGTTCATATTTTGTTATTGATTTGACAATTTTGTTAATTTGAATGAGTGCTAAACTTAATTAAATTAATTTACTTTGTATACTTTTAATAATTATTCATTACATGTTTATAATGCACTGTATAAGATGAAATAAATTTGATATATGAATATTTAATACACATCAATTTTCCTTTTTAATTTTTTACTATTACTTTTACCATAGTTAGTAATTTATTACTTTCGGGCTGATTATTTTCAATAATATAATTTATATTTTGACTGCATTTTTTAAGATTTGGGTTTTCTGAAGTTTCATTGACTGATTTTTTCCTTTTTTCAAATATATATTGTATGTGTTCTTATCTTACAAAAGTCTTATCTTAAATTATTAAATAAGTACTTTTAATTGATATTTTTTTAAATTACAAACTATTGAATTATTTTAGCCGATCTTGTAATTATTTATCTAGTCCTACTACTAGAATTCAATTTATTTTAATTTTCTTCGACAAAAAGGGCGTAGGATAGCTTAAATGTGTAGGATACGAAAAGTTATAAGATATGCGCGAAGAAAATTCCCACCTGCCAACATTTTTTATGGATATCTATTTACTTTTCAAATGCTTTTATATTGCAGACCAATCAAATAATTTGATAAATATCGTTTTAGATAAAGGGGTTTTAGATATTTAATAAACCAATACGACAAGATGAATGACGTATATTTCTGTAGCTCGTGGCTACACTAGAGTAACAGGTTGTTTTAAAAACATACTTCATTTACATACAGCTGCTCTCAAATCCTGGTTACGCCTTTTCAAAATTCCAACGTCTCTTTTTTTTAAATTTTGTGTATATTCAAGGTTGGTCATGAAGTGAAGTGTTATAAGATATTAATGACACACGGCAGACCCACTCAAACAAATGCACATTTTTTAACTTTTAAGACTTATGCAGACTGATGCATATTTAAGCAGTGTCTGTCTGCATATTACATACGTAGGCTGATAGCATATTGATGAGGAAAAAAACCGCAATCACTTATTGAGATAAGTCGTTTTAAACCAAAGCAACAATGTTCTCTGCACATAGGTTGCAGTTTGTTAATGATATTCATTTGTGAGTACTTACGGTATATCCCCAGTAATTACATAGTTGTTTGCTGTTCACTTTAAAGACATGCAACAATCATTCCTACTATAGAAGATAGTTCCCAGGCAAAATAAAGTACGCACACCTTCCGATTTCGAACAAAAATAGAGTTGTTTAGATTAAGACATCATCGCAATATTTTATCTGATCATTATTTCTAGCTCTGTGGCTTCGTATTCCAAAGAACAAGGGCAATAACTCACAATAAATATGTTCCTATTTTTTACATTGCTGAAACCTATTAATCATCAATAGAGGTACAAATTGATAATTTGCAGTTTGAAGAATAAGGGCAATAACTCAGATTGAGCGGGCCTTATTTGTCATATGCTGTGGATTTAAAAAGTGCATTCTTCAACTGAAAATTCATCAAGATTACGGTTTTAAAATGCTTTAATGTTGGCCGCGTTTTGTAAGAACAAGGGCAATAACACACATCGATTTTATTGAGTTTCGATAGAAACTTTATCCTCAATCCATTGTGACTTAAATTTTATATCTATGATAATGCAGTGTGCTATCGGGGTACATCTTACGCTAAAAACGACAGAAAAAGCGAAAGAAATAAGCAAGTTGTAATCAAATTGCTTTCTAGCCTTTTTACAACCAGAAAAACCATTCATGTTCCACCTGTAAATTATCCAACTTTTTATTAAGAAGATTATGAAAGAGAAGGTAATTGTTTTGCAGCATCATTATGTTAATATTAGGTGTTCTATTTACATTGTGGCATTTTATTGTCAAATGCCGTTTTTATAGTCAAAGACCTCATCTATTTACGCTGTTACAGATTTAAATAAGCAGATTACAGATGAAATAACATTTATAGTGTCAGCAACAGTGTGAAGACCAAATTGACAGTAAATACCATTTGCAACATTTCTCGAACAAAAGAGTAACCAAGCAGAAAACCAGAGGAAGCATACATACGTCACGTGATAGATCGACAGTTTTGGTAAATCTGACAATTGCCTAAGGGCTAGTAATATTGGTACGTACATGCGTCGTGTGCCGTCGAACAATTAAAAGAAGACGACACATTCAAGAATATCCAATGTATTAAACTTGAGGTACAGTTAGTAACACCTTTCTTTATCCTTGGTGGAAGTGTCTTTGTAAGGAATTTAATTAAAGTTTGATATGGCTTTATGAGTTGAAAGGAAAAGAAGATTTAGAAAGAAAACTGATAAAAAAAGGGGGTCGTCAGTCTGAAATGTTGTGTCAAAAAGAAAGCTTTAAGTTTGTATTATATTATATATGGTAAACGCGTGTCAATTAAAGCCGGCTATTATCTAATAAAAGTCGATGGTAGCTGATATTAGTACAAGTCAATGAAAATAAGATTGTATCATACACAAACAGAATTTTCAACAAATATTTAATGTCAGTGATCAAACAGTAACAAGCTTTCTTATCATATTTTATTACTAACTGTTTTTATATCAAATCTTTTATATGGTTACCACCAATTATCTTCAATATTATTTGCTGACACAAAACGATTTGCTTTCAGATATCAGTTAAGAAAGCATCAAAGCGAAATTCTCTGAAGTCAGCCTATTCAAGACCAGGTTACAAACCAATTATCACATTTAATATGTCTTTCTTATTGAATTAAGTACCTTACTGTGCATCTCAAGCGAATAAATATATTTGATGTGATAGAAATTGGTGCGATACTCACAATCATTTGCAAATTATTGCACAATATAACCGATTCCAGCAGATGCTTAATAAAGATTATTATGATCTTATTGTAGCTGCTAGGTGCAAGGAATCTGTTAGAATTGCACTACAAAAATGGTGAACTCTCCGTACCTCCATTGTCTTTGTACACTTTTTCTTGTACGATATTGTGCACATCAATATATAGAGGGCTCTGTAACAGCTTTGGAGGAAATATCCCTCGGTGGCCAATGATCAAGACAACCACCGTAACGACATCTGCTGTATCCGCAATTTTCTTCGTTTTTGTATCTGAAATTTATTCAAGGTACTTCCGACAATTTGTACGATAAGTAAAGTAAATGTTAAAAACAATTTTTGACTCAAACTTGCCTAAGGTGCAAAGATTATCATGTCAGGATATTTTGCTTATTTCGTTAATATCACAATAATTAAAATAATTCGTTAACATTACCATTACTAAAATTTTCGTTATTATTACAATAAATGACATATTTCCTAAACTTTACCAGAACAAAAAATCGTTAATCACCATAATTTCCGTTGATATATTATTTTATATTAATTAGCCAATAGAGAGAAAAATATTTGATACAAGTATGCACAAAGTGCGATAAAGTTAATATATGTTAAGTATATATATTTTGATTTCGTGATATTTCAAGTTTCTACTTTAGTTTCTTACATGGTTAAAATTTTATCAAATTAAAAAAAATCTTTCAGAAAGGCACATAGACAAAGACACCTGGATTATTCATATGATTGTGTGTCATGAAAATTCGATGTAACATTAGAAAATCATCACTATCTGTGATGTTATTCAAGTTTATCGATCATTAGTTTAAATTGTTAAACAGGACATTCCATTGTAGAAACGTTCAACATGAATAGCTAATGTAAACGATATTATAATATCAAATGGACACAAGTCTCGTCTATCTGTGATCTACACTATAAAATCTACCAGTCTTTATTTAAAAGCGTGCGACTTACATGATTTGCATACAGCTGGCTGGGGGTCGCGTGACTCAATAATACCGTTGATCCTTGCAATTTTTCAAGATAACAGCTTATATTTAAAGGAATCCATCCTCCTATTTCTTAGTTTTTATATAAATTATTTGGCTATGTTTATCAAGGAAATAAGGTGGCTCAAGGCCGGCACACACTTTTTCGTGCCAATTTTGTCTTCAGTGTTGACGGTGCTCTTACTTTCTTTTTGGAATGGGAGATCAAGACAGTGAGTTTATGGAAACTCCCATGTTCAAATGAGCACGTGATATGTACCTGGAATTCTATTGGTTGACGTAAGTAACGACAATTTTTTGGGAACGTCCGTACAGTTGCCGATAAGGCACGTCAGAAAGACTTTCGATCAAACATGCCAGATATCCTCCGATCACACCTGATCTTGTCGTAGGGCTGTCGTAGACAAACACACACTGGCCGACTCAAAAAATAGGTAAGTGCGCGCCAGCATTTAGGTGTTCCGAGAGGCATCCTCGCGAATGGTCTACATTATGAGTGTGGATATCATTCCTAAATGCAAATCACTCAGAAGCAAAAATCTGTTGATATACCAAAAATATATTTTAAATTTTAGCTAAGATCTTATTTATAAACCTACATTTTGTTGTACCATGTTTAATTGTTTATGATATAATTTGGTTATACTGCAATATGTATAATTTTTCAGCTCAGATCGACATTATCCGGCTATTTACTAGTGTTCCGCAGATGTTGTCAATTGCTTGCAGCCGTTGATTCTCGGAATTGCCAGTCGCAAAATCGACCCACTGACGAAATCAATAATTGTATATTGATGTTACTGTTAGTCTATTGAAAATCAATGTGGTCTACTATCAGTTATTATTACAAGAACGGATTCCTTTAAACTGTAAGCATGAGTGATTATATATGGCACTTGTACAGATTGGGGTTGATATTATGAAGAAAATATTGCCTTGAAATATTCACTGTAAGTGATTTAGTGGTTAATAGAAAATTAATTACTATTATGTACTATAATATTCATATAAAACTCTTGTTTTAGTCCACACCTGAATCTTTGAAATTTTTATTTATATTTTTTAGCTCTAGTTTCTATTGTACATCTTCAACAAAAAGCCGGATCTATGGCTCCGATGATATGTGATTGATGTTCATTTATACTAAATGCATTTTCATCTTCTTATATTAGAAGGCCGTGTAATATCCTTTAAAAAATCCGAGGACCTCACTAACGACTACAAACTGACAGTGCTGAACACTGTGTTCTGAAAAAAAATTTGGGTAAGTATACGGCACAATTATTACATATCCTTCAAGGAGTGCTAAACTGAAGATTCGTAGTTCAATTGCGGCATAAATCAATGTGTTTTCCACTGTTACAGAAGAGGGTCGGGGAATATCAGATATTTGAATGACTCAGTGTGATTCACGTTACAGATTCCACTACAGTTAGAAATGGAAAAAGTAGGCTAATACCATTTTCTTTTATAAGGGCACACTGCATCGCGTTACACATTACCATTTAGCCAAATAAGAATCAGAAAAGTAACCAATGTTGTTATAACCAAAGATGTGGACGCAATCGATGAAGCATTTGCAACTGAAGATTTCTGCATAAGAGGGGCTTTCGGTTTATTGTAAAAAATTTCTTTTGTCAATTGACCGGAGATAAGAGCTGATTTCGCCCGTCCAGGTAACGGACACTATTGGAAGTAGTGAATATTTTTTAAGGCAACAATTGTACTATTTTTTGATTAAGCCTAACATTACAAAAATATTTTTAGAATTAAAATACGACTTTAATAAAACACAATATAGAATTAAATGATTGTTTCACAAACAAATCAAAATTGACACCGCTGAGCAATATGGACGTGACACCACATACAAAGCAATATTGACACCGGAAACAGGGCCATATAGGCGGCGCATACAAAGGAATGTTGACACCATATACAGATCAATATTGGCAACGCATACAGCGCAATATTGGCACCGCATACAGAGCAATATTGGCACCATATAAGAACAATATTGACACCGTATACAGATCAATATTGGCACCGTATACAGAGTAATATTGATGTGACATCGTATATAGAGCAATATTGCCGTGACAGGGTAATATTGACACCACATACAGAGCAATATTGACACCGCAAACAGAGCAATATTGGCGGCGTATACAAAGCAATGTTGACACCATATACAGATCAATATTGGCAACGCACACAGAAAAATATTGGCACCGCATACAGAGCAATATTGGCACCAAATAAGAACAATATTGGCACCGTATTCAGAGCAATATAGGTGTGACATCGCATACAAAGCCATATTGACACTGCATACAGAGCAATATTGCCGTGACAGCACACACAGGGCAATATTGACACTGCATACAGAGCAATATTGATGTGACATCGTATACACAGCCATATTGACACCGCGTACAGAGCAATATTGGCGTGATTTCGCAAACAGGGCGATATTGACACCAAAAACAGAGCAAAATTGACATAACACCACATACAGAGCAATATTGACACTGCATACAGAGCAACGAGAAATCAAGATATAGTTAAAACTCTCCCACAAATTTCATTGCAATCGTTTGTCCTTTCCGTTTACAAGCATTACGTAAAAAATTGTTTTTGATAGGTCAAATAAATTTAATAGAGCAACCTTTCTATTTTCAAATTCTTCACTTGCCGTTGTTTCATATCTGCCTAGTCAGATCAAAATGACAATATACTGTATGAACATTGATAATACTATTCAATTTTATGTTTAAAGTTGTTAGAACATGTCGAACTTCATCCCAGCTGTCCAAAAATAAAAAAAAGTACAGAACTCTGATAATTTTGTCGTTTAAATTCTAAATTAATGTTATATTCATTTATAGTCAAGTAAAGTGCAATAAAATGAGAATTTAACATTATCGTGAATAAATCTGTTATGTAAACATTGAATATTATAAATTATGTTGACAAGCAATTGAATATTAAGATAAAATCAAACTTGAGACAGATAAAGATCTCTTATACAATTGAAAGGGAGGCACGAGACAATAAAAAATGTTCATTCTAATTTTTCTTAAAATTTAAATACACAAATTTACTTTTAAAAGATTATTGTATTGGCCACGAGCTAGTCGCGTGCCTATTGGACCAATAAGATTAGAGCTATATAAGTATATTTACCGTTGCCCAGGCGACAGTAAAACCTCTCTATAAAGAAGATTGTCAACGTCTTGACCTCAGGCTTTCAACATTTTGATGAAAAGTGAGGTAAATTTACATCACAGAGACCTGTCAAGTACTGACGCTACGACACAAATATAAGATAATTTAACATATTATCATACAGCTGACATGCTGACAATATATGTTTTAATCACGTGAACGAGATGACGCCATGTGCTTAAATAATATGCCTTACCCTTTATAATTCACAAATATGCAAATATGATATGAAATTAAAATATTGTATGCATGTTCCTTTGATGTGAACTATATTTAATGAAAGATTAGGTGCTTAACTAAAACGTGCATTCATACTTGTAAGAATCTCAGTATAAAATGATTCTTAACTCACACGTAATTGGCGTCCATGATTTTTTTTCTCGAGTGTGATACCCTCGGGTAAAGTGTGTTGAATTGACACATTAATTGGTACATGCAAGAATGAAGCGAAGCGTCTCCAATTGTTGCACCGTTAAGAAAACTTCATAGTTTATTCATACTGCATTACTTGTCTTTTCGCAACATCCATTATCCACAGAGCATTGCAAATAGTCTGGAAATAACAGAATTTATAAAGGCTTACACTAGGTTCTCTGTTATTTACAACTAAAAATTTCAACTACATTTTTCAAAGATATAAATCGCACCATTTTGATAGATTCTGTTAAACCCAATGGTTTATATTGGTATTGCTTGCTTTGCTTCTGGTGTGTCTTGATACAAATTTTCATTTAATTGTTTAGTGGGTAAATTGTCCACCTCTTCTTCATATATAGACACAGCTTTATGGAACAACAATCACTGGTTAAAG
>NW_008710662.1:3473755-3475478 GCF_000327385.1 Lottia gigantea
TGTGTCTATATATCGTACTCACAATTGCTAAATGCCATTCAAAGACTCTCTTCTTCATAGCTGTCCAATTTGCATGAGACCTGGTTAACAAGCGTCAACTTCTAGTACCATACAAAATAGTACAATTGTGTGAGTGAGAGTAAACGAAGTACTGTTTCCGTACTGTACCTTTGTTGTATCAATAAGTAAATTTGGTTCGCATCGTGTGTGGTGGTGGTGGTGGTGATGATGGTAGGGGAAAAGTTAACGTTCGCTTCGAGCTAACTGTAGATTAGGTAGTTGGTGGATCCGTAGCTCGTGTTTATGATTCTTCCTTTACCAGTTGGTCTCTTGTTGGTCGATTTGAGCTCTCTCTGATCATACTATTGATTCATTTATGATATACTACATTGTAAATTGCAAGCGATGAGGGAAATAGTGAAAATTGACCATTGTTAAAGGAGACTGCTTCAAGAACGACTAAGCTGTATGGTGATCCTTGAAGCATATCTGACTGTGGTATTTCTTTAAGTACAAGAAAGTAAGGAAAAAATAGAGATTAGAATTTTTGAATTTTTCTATTTTGAATGTGATTGATAGGTGGATAATTTACCTGTATCACATTGCCTCCAACATTGTAATTTGTACCTTACATTTTCTTAACAAGTGATAAGTTGACTGGAGAAAAATACACGTTACAAATTTACACCATTATTCTGTGGTTGGCAACTTTTAATCAAACTTCAACTTATTTATTTACTAGTGATGTAAGAAAATAGACGAACAAAGAAACTTAGTAGGCAGTCACAGCCTGGAGGGGTAGATGTTTCTTATTTTCCTTACTTTGAAACAAGTTGATACAATCATCTTACTTGATTAGATAATTTACCAGAATTTTGAGACAGTAACACGATACATTATCATCAACCTAACCATAATGCATAGACAAGATAATTTGGACGCCCATTAGTTTTAATGATATCGTCTCACAAAAATAAACCTCGAATCCTGAACCTCATATCTATATAGTACATATAGTAATAACTATAACATTCACAGTCTCTTCCAGATAGCGACCTTTGATGCGCAAAAAAACCCAAAATAATTAAATAATACGTCCATATTTTGCTCCTTTTGTGTACTAAGGAGAAAATCCTGCCATGACAGCCTTCACTTTGTCGATTTCAAACTGTAGAAGGATTTTGAATGGGCAAACCTGTAGGAGACACGAAGACTCGGATAAGTAGCACAAACGACCGATAAAACTTTGTTAATCACTAAATATATTTTTCAAGGGAAATACGTTTCAAAAATAACTTTTTGAATGATTTATTTTTGGGAGGAATAGATTTGGAAGAACTCTTCTAGGTAGGAATGATCTAACTTAGGTTGAGAAGAACTGTTATGTGATGCTTGTAATTTTACATGTTTATACGTTGCTTGGTTGAATATATTCTTGTTGTACTTTAGTTCATTGAAAACAAAATCATCATGGTGTAGTCCTCTGATATGAAACTTAATCAGTGCCAGAATAATTCCACCAGTTTACACCATATGCACTTGGTGACAGCAAAAGTTGATGTCATATGACCTTGCCATTTTACAGGAAAAGCTGAAATGTTGATTTTAATTATACACTGAAAAGGTGTCATATGTACTTGCCATTTTACAGTATAAACTGAAATGGTATAAAATGCACTTTTTATTTTACAGCAACAACTGAAAAGATGCCCGGTAATATGCG
>NW_008710662.1:3475528-3489949 GCF_000327385.1 Lottia gigantea
GCACTTGCCGTTTTACAGCAAAAACTGAAATGTCATAAATGCACCTTGCTTTTTTACAGCAAAAACGGAAATGCTATATTATGCATTGCAGAAATACAAATAAAGAAGTTAGGGCGCTCGTGAAGCTATTAATACATTCATCTTCAAGTCGATTTCGTAATAAAAAAAAACTAATGCAAATCTTTAAAGCCACGCTTATTTCTGGGTCATTCACCGTATCCTCATTCTAATCTTGTACAGAAAGAAAAAAGTTTTTTAAGTGTTGCACGTTCTTCTTTCATTCTTAGCTGATACACTCTTTGTGTACGTCTCCCCCCTTTACAAATCATGATGTATTCACCCATTGCCTAATCGATCAGAGTTGTGAATAGATGTACTCACTTTACTTTTATTACAACTACGCTACTGTAACACCTCGAACGAATTATAGTTTAAACAATTTACACATTATTTATATGGCCTGTGCACTTAAAAATTGCACAGTATAAAAAAAACTCACCTTATTTTATCGCAAAATTTGTTCCAGAATTAATTTTTGGTAGTTATGTATAGGGCGGATCACTAAAACCATTCCGCCCAGTACGGCCTGTATGGCTTACCGCCAGATTACATCAAGTTAGTTGATCTTGATGATGTTATTCGAGCTCAAAATCACCTCCTTTAGATATAACATCTTTTGGTGTTTCTGTTGTTTCATGCCCCAACCCCTACCAATGGTCTTCTCCTAACCCTGGCCCTTTGGCAAATTATAAAAACTATCATGTGCACACAAAAAAGTTAACGTTTCATAAAGTTTGGTAATGAAACAAGTGCAGCTTATAAAGGGGAGTGTCCGATTTTATTATAAAAGATGTGTACAGTTTAGACTTAAAAGATGTGTGCAGTTAAGTTATGAATCGAGTGTATAGTTTAGTTATATAACAAGTGTACAGTTTAGTTATAAATCAGATGTACATTTTAGTTATATAACAAGTGTAAAGTTCAGTTCTATAACAAGTGTACAGTTTACTTATATAGCAAGTGTACAGTTTAGTTATAAATCAAATGTACAGTTTAGTTATATAACAAGTGTACAGTTTAGTTATAAATCAAATGTACAGTTTAGTTATATAACAAGTGTACAGTTTAGTTATAAATCAAATGTACAGTTTAGTTATAAAACAAGTGTAAAGTTTAGTTATAAAACAAATATACATTTTAGTTTTAAACCAAATGTACAGTTTAGTTATAAAACAAGTGTAAAGTTTAGTTATATAACAAGTGTACAGTTTAGTTTTAAACCAAATGTACAGTTTAGTGATAAATCAAATGTACAGTTTAGTGATAAATCAAATGTACAGTTTAATTATAAAACAAATGTACAGTTTAGTTATAAAACCGGTGTAAAGTTTAGTGATAAATCAAATGTACAGTTTAGTTAAAATCAAATGTACAGTTTAGTTATAAAACAAGTGTAAAGTTTAGTTATAAAACAAATGTACAGTTTAGTTATAAAACAAATGTACAGTTTAGTTATAAAACAAAGGTACAGTTTAGTTATAAAACCAGTGAGCATTTTTGACATGAGATAGCTTGCCAGGCAAGATAACATAAACCCTCTTGCGGAAATGATAACCAGGTTTTTAGTGACTAGAATACAAATTTAGCATATATCTCATCAATTTAATGTCAGTTATTTATACTGTTTTTTGGCACATTCTATCTATTTTTTTTTATCCATAGCAATAACCAAACTTCACCAAATTGTCTACACTTATCACCATTTTAAATCATTTAAAAATAGTCTATAAGTCTATAAATAGTCCATACAGTTTATAAAATTCTCATCAAATTAAAAATAGCGACGACCATCGTTATACGCCTACAATTGTAATGACAGCCATGTCGTCCGGGGATAAATAAAATATTTTCATAAAAGAGCGTTTTTCACTGCCTTTTTCTCTATTTTTATTTTCGAACGGGTTCTTTCTTAAGTGATAATTAAACAATTTCACCCATTTTCGTCTAAATCAGTAAAGATTTTCTCTTTTTAAAAACAAGTGCAATAACCAATATTAAATATTTGTTTTGCTTTTTAATACGGTTCGTTAAAATCTGTTGAGATTTGTGTCAGAACAAGATTTCAAAGACAAGGGCAATAGATGATTTTTAGATTTTTGTTTAAAATATCTATTAACGTACAACATTTGGTAAATAATAAACAATTTCACCACGTTTCGTCAATATTTGTCAAGACCTAGACCTTTCACAAGCTGAAAATTGAACGCGTTTCAAGAACAAGGGCAATAACTCCTATAGAATATATTTCACCATTAGATGATAACAAACAGTGACACAAATTTTATCAAAATCCATCAAGAAACCAGATCTCTATCGTGCCCACAACGCATTTTCAAATAAAATTAAATGCGTTTTCAAGAACAACGGCAATACAATATTTGCCTGATTTTCAACAGGGCTCATCATTGACACAAACTTTTATCAAAATACATCAAGAAACCAGCTCTCTATCGTGTCAACCACACATTTTCAAATATAAATTTAACGAGTTTTTAAGAACAAGGACAATAACTCATATATTTTTCCTATTTTATCAAACTCCATAAGAAACCAGCTCTCGTGTCCCAACCAGCCAGATAACCAGCCAGATAGACTAACAGACAGACGACTTTATACGCCCATTTTAATGTGTAGGCGTACAAAGGTCTCATCAACATATACATTGTTTCAAATTCCATCAAATTGTATAATTGTTGCCTCTATATTATTTCAAACAATTGACAACTCAAACTCGATCAATAAAGTATACCAGCTTTCACCAAGATCAGATGAAAACTGTATGTACCCATTATCCGATTATTATCAAATTCAAATTGACTCAGATTTCATCAATATATACATAGTTTCATCAATATTGGACAATATGCGGATAGTGTCCGCAAGCCAAATTACACTCAAAAACCCTTTATTCGATTGATACCAAAGTGAGATCTCATCAATATAGCAAACATACCAAGTTTCATCAAGATCAGATAAAAAGTTTTATGGTGTCCACATGCCAAATTTGTTGCGTTTTTCATAAGTCAAGGCCAATAACTCGGAAAGCGTTCTTCCGATTATCACCAAATTTGAACCGAGATCTAACGCATATATACATGCATACCAAGTATCATCAAGATTGGATAAAAACTGTAGCCTCTATCGTGTCCACAAAAAAATGTAGACGGACGGACGGGAAGGGCAACGGAAATATACGTAAACATTTTCATGTTGGCGTATAAAACAAGTGTACGGTTTTATAACGAGATACGATGCAGCTATTATTGGATGGTTAAGCACAATGATGAAAAATTTGTCAACTATAATTTATAAACTATACAATTTACTGGTGCACTAAATTTTCTTCTTGCCAACTTGTGTAACAATCAATATGCTGTGCATTATGCATAATATCATAGATTTAATCTGACATCTTGCTGTTACATATACACAAAGCGTACTAACTACATATCTTATCAACAAAAATAAAGCTATCAGCTTTATCAGCTCTATCATACATATCACTAGCATACCTGCCAGGACGTGGGTTGATTGGTATCTGGTTATTAAAATATGGTATGCTTCTAATATTGCTCTACTAAATGGTAAACGTGTACTTAGCCACAATTGAATATTGATATGTTGAGATAATATTTCTAATTATTCAATTATCAGATTTGGTTAATTAGAAACTGCTTGTTCGAACACGTGTAAGCATACAGACAAGATCTGTCAATAGTAAATTGTTACTCAGAATATTTTGTTATCGGAATTTACTTGAATGATTTTGAAAGCATATTTGACATTTTAAATACCCCAGCATATGTTTCACTTATCTTTTATGAAAATGCTTTATTAGTTATCGAGAACATGTTTATCTTGTGCCGGATAAAGTTTGAAAAGTTTGTAAAATAGATCGATATTTGGTGACGAAAAATTCTTTTGAAGGCTTAGATGTATATTTCGGTCCAGTTTCTAAGTAAAAAATATGAGGGTATATAATCCATGTAGACGTTCCATAATTTTTGGGCAAAAGGTTAAGATGAATATCGAACTTCTCATTTAATTTATACTGTCGACATCCGAGTCTATTTACAAATAATATGATTCTTAATTTTTTTTCATTTTCGATTATTTTAATATTTACCTTACAGCAAATGTATACAAATTTTGAGACATTACTAAAGTGTATTTCGCAAGAAACTTTGCAAAATCTTAGTACAAATAAATTCCCTAATGAGGCTATCTTGTATTATTTGAGTGCTGTTCTGGAAAGAAGTCGTCTAAAAATAGCTTAGCCAGGTGATCGAGCTAAAGTATCACTTTTTAGAATTAAAATCCAATGTGCGACACTTCTTCATTTCAACCTCATTAACCTTTGCACGATTAATTTTATTGCACAATGACGTTATACTTGTACTATATCTGTACGTCAATATCATTACATTACTTGTACTCGATGAGGCGCGATAATTAGGTCACAGGAAATTCGGTCACCGGAAATTTGGTCACAGTAAAAAGGTCACACAATAATTTGGTCACAGGAAAATTACCCCTGTAACGGACGGACGGAAGTCCATAAAGAATTGTTGCTTGTGAGCACTATATGGCTAATAGAGTGAAAATGAATACACTTAAAGATGGAAACAACATTTTGGTGAAATATTATCAGATCATCGAAAATCGATAGGGATCATCTTCACAATGACATTGACCCACAAAATAAAATCAAAGGATTCCATGAAGAACTTTGTCCTGTAGAGTTAGCATGGGTTGCACAATATAACTAATAGAGTGAAAACGCTAACTCGGACGCGATATTTTGGCCCACAAAATAAAAAGCAAAAGAATCCATAAAGAATTGTAGCCTGTAGAGTGAGCACGAGCTAAATGTGAACGGACATACCACATTATAATGTTGGCGTATAAAAACAAAAAGACTGCGTGGATTGACCAAAAACAAAAACCCTACCAAAGGCGACGTCAGCCTCTCGAGACAGGGGTCTCATATAGTGGGCAGACTTATTTCGGCAATTGTCAAACAATGGTTCAAATGCGGCAGCTCTGTGAAGGGTAAAAGCGCGAACCTGCTTAATACATGGACCGTTTGAGAAGGTTCACCCCTAAGAATTTCTTGAAAAAAGAATTGGCATATTTTTGATAATATTTTTGAATTTATAGGAAATGAAGTGGGGGTAGAACTAGGGGTACAGACCATTTTTCTAAGGTAGCAAATGTCCCCCGCCCCTCCCAATTTTTCCTCAAATAGCGCCGCCACTGACCCCTACTACTTAATACTGAATATATTAATTAAGCTTGGTATGTGCTTCAGTAGATCGAAATCTGAGCTATTGTAAACCTTTACTATAAAGTATATTATTACTACATAAAATGCTTGCTCAAGGATCTGATTCGATTACATCTAACAATTACTAATTTAAAATCAGCATTTATTAAGAACACCCAAAGTCAGTAAGGTGAAAGGCGATATCCTAATGAATATTAATTGTCTTTACACACTAATATCTAATATTACTAATTGAAACCTAAACTGTTGAATTATGAATAATAGATGCCAATAAATCACTTGATAACAAAAAACCTTTAATAATGTTTGAACAGTTTAAGAAAAGCGTTGTTGAAATAACAAAAACGGTGTAAAATGTTTTGAATAATTAAAAAGTATTTTAGATAAAAGTGAATAAGAACAGTTAGACGAGGTGAAAATGAGCAGAAGTCTTGAATCTGTTGTTCACATGTTAACTGATGTAAAACGCCACGTGCATATTGCGACAAAGATGAGAATGAAAGAATAGATAAGTGGTAAAGAAGGAGGAGCCTAATTCTGTCCTTAGGAGGGTATAAATTAGGCGACAAGAGTCTTTGAGAAAATATTTCCTTAAATACGTCACCCTAGTTAGAGATCTTCATTATAAGGAATTGCTTGATTCCTGGCACGCGCTTATCATGGAATCTAAGATGTTTTCGTCTCCACATCGTTTAGAATCAGGATTATCACCAATATTAGATATGTCTCCAACAACTGCCGAATTCTTTGCTGCTTTTATGGATAGACCATCATGTATGTTCTCAACATCTCCTACCCATTCCAGTCCAAACATGAAAGGAATTGATCTTGGAATAAACATGAATTCCAAGGAGAATATCAGGGAAATATCTCAATGCAAACGTAAACTGGACTTTGCAGAAAATAACAATTATTTAGGATTACAGCGACCGCAAACTGTTTCTGTGGCAAGGAGAAATGAACGGGAAAGAAATCGGGTGAAATTGATTAATATGACATTTGCCACTTTACGTGAACACATACCACAGCTGTCTAAAGGTGGTAAAAGTCGTAAATTAAGTAAAGTAGAGACATTACGCGCAGCTATAGAATATATCAGATACCTACAAGGCATGATGGAAGAATGTGGTGCAACTATTGAGAAGTCACCCATTAGAGCTGCTGGTGATTCTAAACCATTATCACCAGGTTTGTCACCAACATTATCTACTGGAACATCATTGAACTCACCATCATCACCAATATCATCACCGTCATCACAGACATCATACGAGAACCTTAGTGCTGAAGATGAAGATTTGCTGGATTTTGCAAATTGGTTTTAAGTTGAAGGTAGGTTTTTCTATTATACAATTTTTCGTTTGTATTGTATTATGATACATATTTCTGGCGTTTTTGAATTCGTACAGTTCTTAATAACCATGCTGTATCGGCACTGCCTGCATATTGTAGTCTTGATTATCCAAAAATCATAAATTTTCATAAATGTATTTAGTATAAACTCGGTCATATTGGTTTAAAAATAAAACATAATTTATCTCAGATGAGCACAAGTTACATAAGTTTTTACCAAGATTGATTCCATCTTAAGTTATTATGAAATCATTGCTTGTGACTTAATGAATTCATAAGGAATATGATGAACATAATATACTCTGCGCCGCTCAAATAATAATTTTCTGGGTTGTACTTCTTAAATTTAGGAATTCTTCAAAGGAATATGCATGCTTATAATTTTATTACTTTTTTCAAAACTACTTTTTTGGGTGATCGTCCTTGGTTTTAGTGTTTTTTTAGGCAATGTACAAAATTATGTGTAAAATTATTATCAATACTTTGGAAATACATTATGTCATAGAGAATATAAATCATTGTAGAATACTTGGGCAACATCATGTCCCATGTCTAAAATCCAAATCAGAGTGAATGGAAAATCAACAAGTTGTTTAGAATCAATAATTTAAGTATGATAGTTGTAATATTGATTAAATATGATAGTATGATCATAAATATCCTATTACAATTCTTTTATATTATCTCATACACATTTCATATTGTTCTTTATTATAATTTAGAAATCTTCAAGTTTCTTTGTTCACTGTGTCATTGTTAAGTAAACATTCTTTAATTTCTTTTTTCTTTTCTTAACTTTACAGATTGTAATATGACGCAACACAATAATAGTGCTTAGTTTCCATTGGTTAATAGCTGTCTGTTACGCTATTTCATTGGTTCATCTCATCATTTTCCTGACAGCTGAAGATATTGGTGCTAATCAGAATAATACCCTTCCAAAAAAGAAGAATGACTTCTACCCCCATACGCTTTCCGATTGACACTCTTTCTTTTCAACATTTCAAATAAAAACCTGAAAAGGTTATAAAATTTGATGGAAGATCAATCGATGTCGAGTAATAAAATACAATTTCTTTTCTATTTATTTTATTTTCACATAAACCCTTATTTTGATTTGGGATTATATTTTTGTAAGAATTGTTAGAGAAAGTAATAGTAATTTAATCAATGTCATTTAAATACAAGTTCTTCTTTTATTTTTTTTAAAGGAAGAAAGTCATTGGAGAAAAAAAAAATAAAATTTGTGGATTGAAATTCAATGTAAATATATTTCAAACAAGTAGAAGCTTTGTAAATTAAGTTTTAGCTTTTCACATTTACATTTAAGGTACCCTGGTAACATAGCAATTACCAGTTGCGTATGGTTGCAAGTGATTTTAGTTCGAAACTTATGATCGCTATTCTTATTTGCAACCATACGCAATTTCTGATTACTATGGTGTGGGGGCACCTTTACATCATTTAAGATTTAATTTGACATTGTAATAATTTGGCTCAATGCATAGCATTTTAAATAAGCTATGCTTGAATCAAGTTCATAATATTTATGTAGCTTGTTTTTTAAAAATCATTTATTTAAGAAGAGTTTTATGTTTACTTAATTATATTTATATATGTAATCCTATTGAAATATATCTTACGTAGTGGTGTCGCGTATCAATATGCACAGTATGTAACCTGAAGAAATTTTAAGGTCAATAGCGATCAGTATTATTGAACGCTTTCTTTGAAAGAAATTGTTAAATTTTGGAACTACAACGATGGTGTTTTATCAAATTGTTATTATATATTTTATTTAACTTCAAAACTGTCTCAACGTCGCGTGGGCTCATTTATTCATTACTCTGTCAATGTATTAGTACAGCGATGTATAGGTAGGTTATTTTCAATATTCCCTAACTTAGTTAAGAAAATTTGTATTATGTATTAATCTGTATGACTACTGTGTTATTATATGCGTACAGTCAAGCCTGTCATTATACCATTTTGTTGTATTTGCAGACAATTATGAACAATGATAAGCTCATCGTCACGAACAGCGTATAATACCTTGACGGAAATAGCCAACTTTCTTGTATTAGAAGCAGTTCGTGATAGCTTGACATTGTGTCGATGTGATGCGCTATGAAAACATGCTACTTAAATATGCATTCGAAATTTATAATTCGCTTTAGCATTTTTAGCATTATTTTTGAAACTTTGCAAAAAAAATATGGTAACTGTCTGATTTTGCTAACACGTTATCAATCTCTATCAGTATTAAAGTTACTGAAAAATATTGCTCATTTTAATTGTTCACATTCCAAATGTTTATTTTTTCTACCATTTGTAAATATTCATGTTAATTTATTATAAAATTGTACCGTTCTATTTTGCTGCAATAAATATTTATATTCCTACTAAGTTGTTGTATTTATTGCTTGCAACAACTTACTCAAATATGTAAAATAAAATTAGGCATGCCATACACCTGATTGTACTCTGAGTCTGCCAAATAGTCACCTCAAAGAATCGCTGACAATACTAATGGCATCATAACTACGAGAACTAACAGTAAAACAGTGATGAAAACATTGAAGATAGACAACTAGTATTACTTCACAATGTTCTAACAAATCCTTTATGGAATAACGCGTGACGTCTTATCCCAGTAGTAGGGATCGAGGACTGCCTCTCTAAGTTTACCATGACTGTATCACGACAATGATCTACCAAGGAAGCAACAACTCACTGCTGGCTATGCAACTGTGACCGTGAACAAAAAAATAAAACACCGGTCAGTTGTAAACGGAAGTTACCTCCCTTGGTCTGATTGAACCATATCGATCTCCAAACAGTTCTTCAGATGAACAAATCAAATCAATGTAAATGCGTTATTTTGTCAACATGAGGATCAATTTCTATGATAATGATATATCATGTACCACAATGTAACATAGTATATAATACAGTAATATGTTGAAATTTAAAACATAAATAAAGAATCTGACAAGTTATATTACAATGTCGCAAAAGTATCTTTCAACAATACCGTGACATTTTGCAGCAAAAAGAACCTTTTTTTAAATCTGAATTAGTACGTTTACCTATAAATTATGCAATTTTGAGTCTTTATCTTGTTCACCAATCTGTTTGATAATATTAAACTCTTAAAATAATAAATGATTGATAATTGATATCATGTGATTATTAGGCAGGTGTTTAACTTTAGTTTAATTATAACCCAATTAAAAACATTAAAACATTTTATTATGGTGAACAACTGGTTAGAATGATAATTTTATTATACTTTCATACCTTTGAACAAATCATATCATCTTATTTTAACGTTCGCTCATTAACTTGGCTTTGTCGGTCTACTCGTATGTGTTAACCCTTAATCTTTTATCTTCAGTGTAGTGAGAAATTACGTCAAATTGCTGGAGGGGTAAGGGTTAATAAGGAGTGTGGTACAACCCTATTGAAAATTAGGTGTAAATAAGATGTAGTTAATTGTAGTATGATATAATATTGTATGATTGAAGTGATATATTACTCATACTAGGTAATCACTGTACACAATAATCATAATAATAACAACAACATATTTGACTGTTAGAATCTGATTACGTAGCAATTCAGAATGGTATAGTATATATACAACATAGTTCAAAATGAGCAGTTAGAATCTGATATATTACAGTAATACTATAGTAATTCAGAATGGTATATAACATAGTTCTAAATGAACCGTTATATTCTTATATATTATAACAATACTATAGTAATTCAGAATGGTATATAACATAGTTCTAAATGAATCGTTATATTCTTATATATTATAACAATACTATAGTAATTCAGAATGGTATATAACATAGTTCTAAATGAACCGTTATATTCTTATATATTATAACAATACTATAGTAATTCAGAATGGTATATAACATAGTTCTAAATGAATCGTTAGAATCTTATATGTTATAGTTATTCAGAATGGTATATACCATAGTTCTAAATGAATCGTTAGATTCTTATATATTATAATAATACTATAGTAATTCAGAATGGTATATAACATAGTTCTAAATGAGCTGTTAGAATCTTATATACTATAGTTATATTATAGTAATTCAAAATGGTATATAACATAGTTCTAAATGAACTGTTAGAATATGATATATTATAGTTATATTATAGTAATTCAGGATGGTATATAACATAGTTCTAAATGAACTGTTAGAATATGATATATTATAGTTATATTATAGTAATTCAGGATGGTATATAACATAGTGCTAAATGAACTGCTAGAATATTATATATTATAGTTATATTATAGTAATTCAGAATGGTATATAACATAGTTGTAAATGAACTGTTAGAATATTATATATTATAGTTATATTATAGTAATTCAGAATGGTATATAACATAGTTCTAAATGAACCGATAGAATCTTATATATTATAGTTATTCAGAATGATATATAACATAGTTCTAATTGAGCTGTTAGAATTTTATATACTATAGTTATTCAGAATGGTATATAACATAGTTCTAAATGAACCGATTGAATCTTATATGTTATAGTACTACAGAATGGTATATAACATGGTGCTAAATGAACTGATAGAATCTTATATGTTATAGTTATTCAGAATGGTATATAACATAGTTCTAAATGAACCGATAGAATCTTATATGTTATAGTTATTCAGAATGGTATATAACATAGTTCTAAATGAACTGATAGAATCTTGTATGTTATAGTTATTCAGAATGGTATATAACACAGTTCTAATTGAATTGTTAGAATATTATACATTATAGATATATTATAGTAGTTCAGAATGGTATATAACATATTTCTAAAGGAGCTGTTAGAATTTTATATACTATATTTATTCAGAATGGAATATAACATAGTTCTAAATGAACTGTTAGAATCTTATATATTATAGTAATTCAGAATGGTATATAACATAGTTCTAAATGAACCGTTAGAATCTTATATGTTATAGTTATTCAGAATGGTATATAACATAGTTCTAAATGAACCGTTAGAATCTTATATGTTATATTTCGGGGAAGGGAGGGTTTGATTCTCCCAAAAGTACAGGCCTAGGGTGGAGCAGACACTTTATTTAGAAATAAGGATTAAGGGTCTTG
The DNA here is from genome assembly GCF_000327385.1 of Lottia gigantea. Taxonomy (NCBI): domain Eukaryota; kingdom Metazoa; phylum Mollusca; class Gastropoda; family Lottiidae; genus Lottia; species Lottia gigantea. Next base: position 3,487,383 of record NW_008710662.1, read on the forward strand.
ATATTGGGTTTTCTTCTGTTCTTATTCTGATCTGAAATTAGAAAAAATCTAAAAAATATAAGAATCTTATGTGTTATAGTAATTCAGAATGGTATATAACATAGTTCTAAATGAACCGTTAGAATCTTATATGTTATAGTAATTCAGAATGGTATATAACATAGTTCTAAATGAACCGTTAGAATCTTATATGTTATAGTAATTCAGAATGGTATATAACATAGTTCTAAATGAACTGTTAGAATCTTATATGTTATAGTAATTCAGAATGGTATTTAACATAGTTCTAAATGAACTGATAGAATCTTATATGTTATAGTAATTCAGAATGGTATATAACATAGTTCTAAATGAACCGTTAGAATCTTATATATTATAGTAATTCAGAATGGTATATAAAATAGTTCTAAATGAACCGTTAGAATCTTATATGTTATAGTAATTCAGAATGGTATATAACATAGTTCTATATGAATCGTTAGATTCTTATATATTATAATAATACTATAGTAATTCAGAATGGTATATAACATAGTTCTCAATGAGCTGTTAGAATATTATATATTATAGTTATATTATAGTAATTCAGAATGGTATATAACATAGTTCTAAATGAACTGTTAGAATCATATATGTTATAGTAATACTATAGTAATTCAGAATGTTATATAACATATAGTTCTAAAAGAGCTGTTAGAACCTGATATATTATAGTAATTCAGAATGGTATATAACATAGTTCTAAATGAACTGTTAGATTCTTATATATTATAGTAATATTATAGTAATTCAGAATATTATATAACATATAGTTCTAAAAGAGCTGTTTGAATCTTATATATTATAGTAATTCAGAATGGTATATAACATAGTTCTAAATGAACTGTTAAATTCTTATATATTATAGTAATAGTACAGTAATTCAGAATATTATATAACATATGGTTCTAAAAGAGCTGTTAGAATCTGATATATTATAGTAATTCAGAATGGTATATAACATAGTTCTAAATAAGCCGTTAGAATCTTACATATTACAGTAATATTATAGTAATTCGGAATATTATATTACATATAGTTCTAAATGAACTGTTAGATTCTTATATATTATAGTAATAGTATAGTAATTCAGAATATTATATAACATATAGTTCTAAAAGAGCTGTTTGAATCTTATATATTATAGTAATTCAGAATGGTATATAACATAGTTCTAAATGAACTGTTAAATTCTTATATATTATAGTAATAGTACAGTAATTCAGAATATTATATAACATATGGTTCTAAAAGAGCTGTTAGAATCTGATATATTATAGTAATTCAGAATGGTATATAACATAGTTCTAAATAAGCCGTTAGAATCTTACATATTACAGTAATATTATAGTAATTCAGAATATTATATTACATATAGTTCTAAATGAACTGTTAGATTCTTATAGATTATAGTAATAGTATAGTAATTCAGAATAGTATATAACATATGGTTCTAAAAGAGCTGTTAGAATCTGATATATTATAGTAATTCAGAATGGTATATAACATAGTTCTAAATAAGCCGTTAGAATCTTACATATTACAGTAATATTATAGTAATTCGGAATATTATATTACATATAGTTCTAAATGAACTGTTAGATTCTTATATATTATAGTAATAGTATAGTAATTCAGAATATTATATAACATATAGTTCTAAAACAGCAGTTAGAATCTGATATATTATAGTAATTCAGAATGGTATATAACATAGTTCTAATTGATCCATTAGAATCTGATACATTACGGAAATATAAAGATGAGAGATGTATAAAAAAAACAGCGCTATGGAGGAAAGTCTAATAAGAAATGCAGTGAGATGAATATTATTCATCGTCTTGGAACCTTAGTTCTCATATTTCAATTAGTCAACCCTCCTTAATTTTTTTAAATATATTTATCTCATATTTCTGTGACCAATATCTTTTGAGTTTATTATCTCCCTTGAAAAAAAATATTTTATTTCATCTAACTAAGCTGAATGTGACATTTTTTTTTTGAGTTAAGTGTAGATACCACATTTCTGTTTATGTTTTTTTTTCGTTTGATAAAGGTAGTAGTCTAAAGCTAAGATTCCATACACTCGTCATGCGGATCCGTCATGTGTCATCCGTCATGCGTTAAAAATCGAAATATATGCGGAAGCGGTATCCGTCAAATGGTCTCCGTCATGCATAAAAAAAATCGCCGGGTGTAGCGATTTTTGACGCATCCAGACGCCTTTCCGCGCGGAGATCTCCCAAATGTATTTTATGGGGATTCTGTCTTTTTTATGCACCAAAGCATCCATCTGTCTAGAAGTCCGTGCGTCAAAAGATAGATAACGCATACGTTTAACGCACATATGGAATAATATTTGACGCATGGCGGATCCGCAAGGGCCATTTATGTCATTATGACGCGTATATGGAATCTTAGCTTAATTGTATCTAATTTTACCTACTGTTTGCATGTTATCGTGAGATTTATTTTTCCATATACTATTGGTGTTAATTTGGTACTCACGATGTAATACAGAAATCGGT
>NW_008710662.1:3490292-3634391 GCF_000327385.1 Lottia gigantea
CAATCGAATTGAGTTATTTTTTCTGACCGACACACACGATTCAATCAAATTGCACAATAGTATTGAGCAAAAGTGCATCATTTCTACTTTAAACTTCGACCATAATGGATGCATCGATCGCTATCGCGTTGATATTTGCTTCTAGACGTAGAAAACGGAGCAGACGAAGGATTTGGGCAAAACAATGGTTTCTAGAGCGTGGACGTAAGTTCGGCAACCAGTCTTTTCTGAAGTTCGTTCGAAGGGAATTCAGTTTTTTCTTTACATCATCTTTTTCCCAGGTAGGATACTTCTCCTTAAATTTGGTTACAAGAACCTTATAAGCCTGGTCTTTCATTGTCCGATTACTATATTCTTTACTTTTGATATTCCATAATACAGGATGTTCTCTATAGAGTTCAATGCACTCCAATAAGAATTTTTTCTCTTGGGTGGTGGACATGTTTCCAGTAGAAGGTTGTCGTGTAAAATGAATATATTGCACAATATATTTGAAAAATCCCACACACTGTAAATGAAATAATTGCGCAAGCCTGAAAATTTCTACCAGATTTAGAAATTCTGAGGCTTGCACAATACCATTGTGCAAGCCTTCAATATCACCCACACACGGTCAATATAACTGCGCAATGTCAGTTCACGCAATACTATTGTGCGATATTATTGATCGTGTATGGGCCGCTTAAGGAAAATTCCACCTGTAACGCAATGCTATTTTGATCATAATCATCATCATACGTTATGACGTTAAACTTTTTATTATTTTGCCGCGTTCCTAACATTACGCCAAACTTAAGAGTGGGTTCAATTCACATCTGTCCAAACTGACCGTTAACAAGAGATCGACAGCTGCTCTGTTTGAAGCGTCCAGACAAAATATCATTCACCTAGCTTTTCTCTCAGCAAATTTAATATGACCCTTATTTAACCAATCGTTCCATTTGAATGAATTTCTCTTTGATGATCAGATAAGCCGGAGTTTGAAGTGGATTGAGAGAGACTCTATCGGAATGGAGGAGAGCAAACATCTGTAATTATAAAATGTAAACGCTTATCATTTTTATACAATAACTACAAAGCATAGCTTTTTAATAATTTCAAAACAATCCCTTTGATGCCAGGGACAGTAACCAATTAGAAATAAAATACTAAAGCTTTGTAATAAAGGAATGTTATTATTTGAATAATAATGATAATATAATTGTTATTATTTGTTGAAGCATTGTTATGTGATTATCATTGTTATTATATTTATATTGATTTTTTAATGTTCACCACTGTGACTTTAATAACATAATCATATTCTAATGAGTTTTTAGTTAACTTGCATTGTTCATACAATACACAATTATTGATTTCAGCGCGTGCGTTCTTCTTTGATCTTTAAGCTTTATGGAATTTTAATTGTTTTATAACATTTCTTTACATGCACGTGCAGGCAATTACAGACTTGTGAACAATTACTCCTTTACAACTCCTTTTTAACTTCTTAGACTCTGTGGAAAACATTACAAGTAAAGAAAATATTGCCTTGAATGTCCTCCAGTTATTGGCAGAATTTATTTCGGTCAAAAGTATAATTTTTGCTCGTCAATGGTCATCCCAAAGTTAGTTGTAGGAAAATAAGCTGACAACGTGCTTGATTACTACGCACCACTAATGGTTTGCAACGCAGCACTCTTTTGAATGACCGGCGACAAAGCAAAGGCCCAAATGAATTATTACAGATGTTGAGTACAAATCAATTCATGACTTGCATCAATCTAACTTGGTAATTAAAAGTATTTCCAACTCAGTAGGCATGTGTATAGGAATGACATAGAACTTTACCACGACATAGGGTCAATCCTACAATATTTACTTTAACACACAAATCTATCCAATTTCTTTGACAAATCATCAATTCTACCAGTTCAACAGATGTAAGACCAATTTTCATTCAAATAATTGTGTTGAAAATCTTTGAAACGCAGAGAGTTCAATAAGCCATTTTAAAATCACGTACGTAGGTCAGGCAACTTTGTGACTCTATTTTAATACAGTTGGTCTAATTGCAATTATCTTGATTTGCGGTCTGGCCAGATAAACATCAGGATTTAAGACAGTTGGTGAAATCAGTGTAAGGAAATAAGTATTTTTGTTACTATTTGTATAGTGTTTATGATATGATAATTAGGTGGTCGAAGTTAAAAGTTTTAAGTGTTAACAATACCCTAATTTGATATACTAACTGACTCAATAATTTCAATTTATACCACTACCATTCTTGTCAAGATGATTTACTTTGCTTTTTTATTCTCGTGTGTTAAATAATGTGATTGTATCTTAATCCAACAGTACACAAGAGACATTACTAGTTTTATGACATAGAAAACCGAAGATGGAAAATGAATGAGAAACACCATGTGAGCTATTAAAAAGTGATTTTCCTGCAACCTAAAACAAACTTACATAATGACTATTTCAATATCACATCCCCCTCCATCCAAAAAACGCCCAAGACAATCGCTATGTGTATTTTTATGCCGCCCCCCCTCCCCCTTAAAAAAAAACAAAACAAAAAACAAACTTACTATATATGTTAGATCAATTTTGTATTATAAAAACGCCAAGTCAATTAAAAAACTCTACAAGTATAATGTTCTATATATGTAACTATCTTCAGAGATTGAATGAGTCAATTAAGAGAAAATTGGATGATAGCGGTGAAGAATAAAGCGGAAAGAGAGGCGTAACAGCAGTAAGCCTATAAGATGGTTTATTGTATTGACCAACACGTATATAGTCTTGTTAAAGCTGGACAGTGTCCGTTAATCTGCCCACTACAGACAGAAACAACATATTCAAATGCACAAATACCTGATAATTATATTTTATTTACATCCCCTCGCATTTCTTATTCTTCTATGTTCCAATTACACTAGTGGAGGCATTTGTATGTAATTCAGATAGTCACGTTACCATATGGTTTTGTCTAAAAGCTAACTTGCAGAAAAAAACTTTCAGTATTATACCAACACTGTAAAACAACTTCAGGGGCCTCAATTAACTTCCCTCTTCTGGTTTCTAAAATAAAATAATGTCAATCAGTTGTACGTTTACTGGTTTCTCACTCTGTCATTCTATTTTGGTCAATACGATTTTTCCCATATCTACAATCTTAACAGAGGAAAACTTAAACAATTTAGGTTACTTATGTCAGGATCAAAACCATCGAAACGATCTTAGCGCCAGGATGTCCTAGAATCAATGCTAGAAGATAAGAACCTAGAGCATCAGATAAACAAGCATGCCAATAAAGATAAATGTTCGAGTGAACCAGGTTTGAGCACACAAACTTAATCTCAATACACCGAAGTCAATAATATCAGTGAATGATTTACCTGACATTACCATGTTCAAATTTTACTATAATTATATTGAAGTTGTAGGTGCCAGCTAGTCGCTTGTCATGTCAACAGGGACAAATACTGACATTTCTTACACCATCTCATCTTGTATTCCTTTAAGATTTCGAGAGGCCAGAAGGCTAATAATAATTAGGTATCTGCCCTATTTTATTCAGTAAAATTCTACAGTTGAAATTAAAATCACAGTCTTCATGTACAATAGACGTGTCAAGTCGACTGAAAGATTAGTTATTTGGCTAACTGTTAATAGTTTATTATAATTACTCATTACCTAAACATGACTCGTGACTAACTTTAGTACCTGTTAACTAGAGTAAATTGACGACTAACAGTAATCATAAAGTGGTCAACTGACCAGTGTCCCGAGTAATTCACTCAGTGGACAGAGACAATGGGTGTCCAATTGAACACAGTGGGTTATTCAGATAAACAATCTGGATACAATTATTGGGTCGAGAATAATTGAACAATCAGTTCACATCATCTTTTAATCTGTACAATTATCATGTCTTAATATTTCATTGCTAATTTCATTGCTGCTGTCTTTTCATTCTTCTGTCTCAAGACACCACTTGAGTTTTTTAATAGTTTGAATTTTGACAGAGATGTCGGCTACTTATCGCCTGGCAACTCATTTGGAATACAGAAAGCGCGGAAAGATACGAAATTTCAAAACCAAGAAATATCTGACAAAATTTAACATTTTTAATTAAAAATCCATATGTTTATATTCTTTCCTGTATTATAGCATCATATTCTATGAAATATGCGACACGCCCTTCTTTTCTTTTCCAGTTTGGGCTAATGGAAACGGAAACAATAGTATAATTATATTTTTACATGATTATGAATTTATCAATTAATGCTTTTCCTTGTTTTTTCTTTTCCAAAAAGGTAACAGTAGTGTCACTGACATAAAGTAAAAAACATCCTCATATTCAATTCACACATAAGACTTGTATATCATGTATATGGTAATTCATCATATTCGAATTACTAAATATCATATATTGTTACACGTTTAGATTTTGACTCGAGGTCAAAGCAAGTTCGACAGGGTCCATTCAAGCCTTCTGAACTGAAGAGCCGGAAGTTACGTCTAGTTTTCTCACTATCAAATATCTAGAGGTAATACAGTGTTTACTAAAAGGCAGACATATAAATTAATATTATATTTGCGACTATCTCGATATTAAAACAATGTAATTGATGTGGTTAAATGGCTACAAGTGTAGTTGTAACCTTATGACGATTTAGGTCTATCAAGTAACAATCAATGAAAGTAAGAATTTGATGCCAGCTCAACATAAGGTAAGAGAAGGATCCAACCATACATGAAGGTTAAATATATAGAGGAAGTAGAGGAGGTAGACTAACCAGAACAGAAATCTAAAAGTAAAGAAGCTGCCAAGGTCAGGCCATGTTGGACAATCCAAGACAAAAACAGGTGTACGCTGAAAAGGTGATTTCTGCCTAATTGATTGCACCAGTTTAGAAAGCAATTAGGGCTTGGCCCATGTACAAGATAAACTATATTTAGCAATAATATTTGTTTATAAGTTTAACTCTGGTTAAAAAGACGAAGAATATCCAGACCTAAATGATTAGGTTTGTTGACAGAATGTAACATGGTGCCTTTACTTCTGGATTCTCTACCTAAAGCTTTTACATTGTGAGATCATATATATTGGAAATATAAATTATAGTTGTTATTGTTTATCTATTAGAATTTATTATTTATATTTTTTCATAGCGTACAAAGCTGGTTAATAATAATAGAACTAAAGACCTATACATCATACAATTTTGACAAATATTGTCTTCTATTTCAGCTTTTATATATTAATATAATAATATGTTTACTTTGAAATCTTATTACCTAGAAAATAACAAAATACCTTATAATAGTAATATAATAGTCTAGAATTAGAACAAGCCTGTAATTTATGAGCTAATTCTCAGATTCTCGGTGAGTTTCATACTTTCTACAAAAGAACCCCCATGAATAAAGAATTTTTACCATGGAATTCGTAATTACTCACTGTGACCTTGTGAGTTAAAGGGTTGAATTACGTTGATGAAATCACCCCCACCCCCTTCCTTATTACAAATTAATGCAACGGATATATACAAATACAGAATATGCCACCAGTTCTTTCGTGCTTGATATCGATTATATGATATGTATTTGTTGCATAGATTATCATTAGTGTTGATAAGTAATAAAGCGGGTCAAAGAATTGAACATTGTGTGGTGCACCTTTCTCTTAACCTCAAAATTGTGCCACCTTTATCTCCTTTTAACCATTCAGAGACAGAAATTTACTACAGCATTTACAACAATGACCTACAAGGTGACGTTATTTTCTGTCAAATGAAGTGGGTAACCACAGCTCATTCACCCCAGACAATTTTCTTTTGAATCAAATTTCTGTTTTCTTTAGGTCATTATATATTCTATAACCTTTCCACATTCTTCTATTTAAAAACTGATATGTTCGTGGAGTTTAGAGAAGCAAATGTATTAGACGGTAGACTATTTGTGACGGGTTCCCGCGGGCAACTGTACACGTTTCATAATAAAAGTGTTACAAGCTACTTGGGGTCTATTGTGTTTTATTTAATAGTATTACGTGCTGCGGTAATATGAGAGACAAACTAACTGTAGAAGGTGAAATTAGCAAACATTCAAGAAGAAGTTGAGACGGGCAAACTGGCAGGGGTTTACTAGTATATTATTGTACTTTTATAATTTGGTATTTTAAAGTGGAAAAAGAAGAAAATTGTATTATCGTGTCTATCCATGTTTATAATTAAATACATACAAATATAATACAGGTTACGCCCCTTTTCGTTACACCTTTTTACATCTCGATTCCATTTAACCAAACCAGAAAAGTAGCTTTGTTACAGCGTTATCTTTATATTCATTGTTACGAAAAGCATAGTGAAAGAAGTAATTTTATGAATTAGATCCGTTTTTCTTCTATTCAGGCATTTAAATACATGTTCCATCTATCTCTCCAAAATTTTCTACCATTTCCTTATTCAACTCGTGAATATACATTGTACATTTAAGTACTATAGTTCGAAAAAAAAAATTGGTGGGAAAAATTTTATACGAGTTGGTTACAAAAATAAAACCTTTTATGGAGATAATCCATTATTTATTCATATTGATATAATCCGTAATCTATGAGAGTCTGCATGGGCACTGTCTGGGCTAAGAGGACAATTTCAAGTAGTCATTTGCTAGTAGTAATTGAAAGTGTAGCAATATCTATCAAAAATGACGGGTCAAGTAGCCATTGAGATGTTATTTTCAAAACATTATTTAGCTTAGATAAGAGTGCTTTAAGGGTTTTAAAATATTTTGGTTTCGTTTCAAGTTGGTAATTATGTATAGTAGGACTAGTAAAATATAACACTTATGTCTATCAACGTAGTGGAGGTCTTCATGTTGTTATGATGGGTACAATTTATGCTCAGCACGAAGTTTCGGCACTTGCTTTGTAATATATTGAAATATGGAGGCTGTATTGTTTAAATATTGTTTTTATCATACTTGTCGCAAACCTGTCCAAACTTTCTGTGTGCCAACCAAAAACCTAAAAAGAAGGGACAATGGTTCACCATCCACCGAGCCTACTACATTTGATTCTTAATCTTCAATTTTATAAATTATCAATCTTTAAATTTCGATATCTATGAACTAAATCAACAATCTGAAATAACCACTGTTCATATTTATATTACCAGGTTATAACCATGTTCATCTTTATATTACCAGTATAATAACCCTGTTTATCTTTATATTACCAGTATAATAACCCTGTTCATCTTTATATTACCAGTATAATAGCCCTGTTCATCTTTATATTACCAGTATAATAACCCTGTTCATCTTTATATTACCAGTATAATAGCCCTGTTCATCTTTATATTACCAGTAAAAGAACACTGTTCATCTTTATATTACCAGGATAATAACCCTGTTCATCTTTATATTACCAGTATAATAACCCTGTTCATCTTTATATTACTAGTCTGTATTAACCTTGTTCGTCTTATTATGACCAGTCGGTATTAACCATGTTCATTTTTATATTGTCAGGTTATAACCCTGTTCATCTTTATATCGCCAAGTTATAATCTTAGTCATTTTTATATTATCAATCTGTAAAAACCCTGTTCATCTTTATATTACCAGTATAATAACCCTGTTCGTCTTTATATTACCAGTCCGTAAAATTATTCGTCTTAATATGACCAATCTGTATTAACCTTGTTCATCTTTATATTGTCAGGTTATAACCCTGTTCCTCTTTATATCGCCAGGTTATAGTCTTAGTCAATTTTATGTTATCAATCTGTAAAAACCCTGTTCATCTTTATATTAACAGTCTGTATTAACCCTGTTTATTTTTATATTACTAGTCTGTAAAAACCTTGTTCGTCTTAATATGACCAGTCTGTATTTATCCTGTTCATCTTTATATTGTCAGGTTATAACCCTGTTCATCTTTATATCTTCAGGTTATAATCTTGGTTATTTTCATATTATCAATCTGTAAAATCCATGTTCATCTTTATATTAACAGTCTGTATTAACCCTGTTTATTTTTATATTACCAGTATAATAACCCTGTTCATCTTTATATTAACAGTATAATAACCCTGTTCATCTTTATATTACCAGTATAATAACCCTGTTCATCTTTATATTAACAGTCTGTATTAACCCTGTTTATTTTTATATTACTAGTCTGTAAAAACCTTGTTCGTCTTAATATGACCAGTCTGTATTTATCCTGTTCATCTTTATATTGTCAGGTTATAACCCTGTTCATCTTTATATCTTCAGGTTATAATCTTGGTTATTTTCATATTATCAATCTGTAAAATCCATGTTCATCTTTATATTAACAGTCTGTATTAACCCTGTTTATTTTTATATTACCAGTATAATAACCCTGTTCATCTTTATATTAACAGTATAATAACCCTGTTCATCTTTATATTACCAGTATAATAACCCTGTTCATCTTTATATTAACAGTCTGTATTAACCCTGTTTATTTTTATATTACTAGTCTGTAAAAACCTTGTTCGTCTTAATATGACCAGTCTGTATTTATCCTGTTCATCTTTATATTGTCAGGTTATAACCCTGTTCATCTTTATATCTTCAGGTTATAATCTTGGTTATTTTCATATTATCAATCTGTAAAATCCATGTTCATCTTTATATTAACAGTCTGTATTAACCCTGTTTATTTTTATATTACCAGTCGGTAAAAACCCCTTTTATCTTAAAATTACTAGTCGGTAATAAACCTATTTATCTTTATATAAACAGTCTGTAATAACCCTGTTCATTTTTATAGTTTCAATCTGTAATAACCCTGTTCAGTTTTATGGTTTCAGTCTGTAATAGCCCTGTTCAGTTTTATAGTATCAGTTTGTAATAGCCCAGTTCATCTTAATGTTACTAGTCTGGAACAAACCTGTTCATCTTTATATTACCATTTTTGTCTGTATTGATTTATCTGTCAAAATCAGTATGTTATGAATTATTTACATGTAAAATTATATGCAATTGGCTGGTAATATTTAAAATATTATGTTAGTTAACATAAGTAATGTTTTTATCTTGCCACCATGTTGTACCTGTAATACTATATGCAATAGGCTAGTATAATTTTAAGTATAGGTAAGTAAACATCAGTATTGTTTTATCTTGTATCCATGTAGTACTGTATTGTACTGTACTGTAATATTGTATATGTAATTGACTAGTAATATTTAAAGTATTATGTTAATAGTATAAGTAATGTTTTATCTTGCCACCATCTTGTCACGCAAGTAAAATAAAACTTTTATCGTCTTAACAAACCCTTCGTGGAATTGATTATGTTTTTTAAGTAGATGTCCACGTGTATATCAAAATATTGCATCCTCCGTATACACTTGTATTGAGTGTAACCAAATTATTTGTAAGTCAATAAAATGTAAAGTTTTAAGAGTAGAAGTTGTGTTTGAAGCACGTTTAAACCAGCAAGGTGTCGTGGTGTTGCAGGTTACCAGACAAAGCATCAAGAATTTCCAGCTTAAATCTGACACTTAGCACGTTCAATTGGTTAAAGTAGGAGAGTGAAGAGCTACCGTTATCTGATGTTTGGTAAAGCTACATGGGACAACGTTAAGATGAACAAAGACCTTGTACGTAATGTGAATATTACCTTATCGTATTACATACTACATAATATGATAAACCACCTGCAAATAAGCGTGCGTTAACTACATACAGTCCACACTTCTTTCATCTTATTATAGAGTAAATTTATACCCTACTGCAGGTAGTTGTTATCAGGATAATGTATGGAGACGCTCGTGGTTTCAGTACAACCTTTCTAACATGCATTTTATTTCTTTTATGAAAATCTAATGACAGTCATCTCTACTCTGCTAAACAATTGAAGGTAATTAACATAGACATAATAAGCGTGTGGTACGAACTCGCTTTATATTCAATTTTATTTGTCAGTCGACAAACTTAATATTTATGTTATGCCGTAATTATATATGTTAAACACGACCATGAAATGTCTTATAATAATATATAACATGATACTTAACCAATATGACATACACATTTCTTAAGAACAACAAAAAAAGTTTAGGTTTCTTCAGGGCTTCTCATTGGAGGTGGCATAGGTTTAAAACAGCATTATAAATACAATTTTCCAGTCAAATACCATTATAAAACCGGCTTCTTGTGTGTGGTATGGCTTTGTATATCTAGCCAGACTATAAAATACATGTTTGCTTTACTATATAAAGCAATAGGCTTCAAAAATTGCACTTTATGCAACCTTTCTGTACTTCTTACTGTGACCATTATAGTGTTCTGAAAAGGCACATTGCAAACATTAATTTCAGTTTGATAAAACATGTTTCTTTCATACAGATCTTTAATCTAGCTCTATTTGTGGTAAAGTGTGTATTCCTGGTTGACCACTGAACGGTTTCAACTTTCTGATCTGAAAGCACGACGGCCCATTCCTAAATAACAAAAGATTGAATAACAGTGCGGATTCATTTCAATTTTCTTTCACTATTGAACATGTATAAAGCGATACTTGATACAAATTAAATTTATTTCGGGGCTTAAAATTCTTTGACTATTTAAAGTAAATCTGGATGAAAGGGGTTTTGGTTAGATAATGTTGCTACCTGGTTGTAATTTGTCCATGTAGAATAGGATTACCACTTTAATCTAGACTTACGCAGTTTCGGCATAGATTAACAAAAAATGATACAATCAAGGTTTCTATAAGTTAAAACCTATACAACGTTCTGGAGGCCATTCTGTATACGCCTTAAGGTCGGCTGAACTCGAGGGTGATTTCCCCTAAATTGCCATGAATAATGTTGAAAAGTTTGATGAATATTTTGTATTATCTACCTCCCGTCGCATTATTGACACTTCATGCTGAGCATAATCATTTTGCATATTGTGGAAATAATGAAGTTTTGCCAGACAGTGAGTATATGATATTATATTCTGTATTTATTATCTATTATTATCTGGTATGACACCACTTCACTTCATTATCTTTTATACTCTTTGTTTTCTAGGCAATATGGCAGGTTTATTCATGATAATATATTCCACATTTTAAAAACAGATAAATCTCGACAGGTCAATTATTCTATCGTTTAACACCAGCCTTCCAAACCCTTGTTTTGTTTTCTTTCTACGGAAATCCATGTCATTGTATGTTAACGTTTATAAAACCCACTTCATATTATATAAATATTCATATGAATATTATAATGCATTATGCTAATGAGCTGGCGTTTAGAGCTTCTTGATAAACTCTCCTTTATCTGAAAATTAACAGTAACAATTACCAATAGAAACGGTATAAATTGGCTGTGTCATTATTCAAATAGTATAGATTTATATACATATTGACACATGAATGGGAGCCGCGGAGCCTCTGTGAGTTAGACGCTTGCTCGCTAACCTGAAGGTCCAGGGATCAATCCCGGCATAGGTCGAGATAATACCTTCGGATTTTTCAACCCGGTTTCCCCCTGTCAGTGATGCAGGTGAGAAGCTGACATGGAAAAAGTGTCTGGTCGTTCGGATGGGACAATATACCGAGGCCCCGTGTGCTATGGGCTGTGCACGTTTAAGATACCTCGACAGTTGGAAATCGAAAAAAGAGCAGGCTAATGCCGCTGTCCTGGCAAAATCTCCCTCATTGCACCCTGCATGGCGTTGCCCGTCTTCATTAGCCACATGGTGCAGAAAAGTAGGACGTAAAACTCCATTCATTTCATTTCATTTTTGAAACGCGAATGACATACTTATAGGAATATACTTGATTAGTCACAAAACACCAGCATTTTGATAAAATATCGGAGAGGTATTGTCCGACGAAACGATAGGTACAATAAACCATCGTAGAAATAGTTCAGCATCACATCCAGTATAAGGGTACATTTGAAGAGCAATCACAAGTATTATCAAAGATAAAATGTTACAGAACAATACAAATTGTAGCACTCCGGCCAATCAGAAAGAATATAATTATATAAATCACAAATTATTTTGATATTTTTTTTTAAATTAAAAATTCTTGATCACGAAACTTGACTACAAAAACTTGACATAGTGATCACGATGACAAGACCTCTTCATCTCTTCATGTTTGTTGAAATACAGTAAGGGTGGGGGAGAGAGGTAAGTTTGGTACAGGGATTACTAGGTATTAAAAGGAAATGTAACACCTCGAAATGACAATAGTGAAAATGGAATATCAGATATACTTTATAATGTGTAAACGGTGATAGTATCTGTAATAAAGCTGTAATGATTGCATGACACGATATTTACCAGTAAATTTACATATGTTATTATGTACTCCGTCAACCATCTTGTAATAAACGAATCAGTAAATAAAAAGTTTTTAAACACAAATAAACAGCTAGTTCTCTTTCTTCTGCAATATCACATTATTCCAACAACAACAAAAAAAAACACAAAAAAAAATAAATAAGTAAGGCCATTTAACAAAATAAAGACCAGTAAACACGTTTCATTATCGTCTCCAAAGAACCTTATATGATATCAGATTCTAAAGACTGATAGCAAAGTATTTTTTTAGAGCACGATTCAAACGCATCCGATTCCAAAAACTGCCATTGCTTAGTAAATCCGCCATCTTATATGAATTTGTAGAATCAAACTTTTTGTTAGATCTAAACTATCTGTCTGATTCGATAGAATTTTTCTGTATGGTCGTTTTACGGAACAAAATCTTGGTGTTTTTGGTGTGATTTTGTAAAGCTATACCCTTCTGTCCTGTCTGATTTTATAGAGCCAAACCATTCTTGTCTGTTCTGTTCGTTTGTCTGAGTTTATATAGAACCAAACGTTTCTGTCCTGTCTGATTTTACAGAAGCAGGCCTTTCTCTCTAGTCTGATTTTACAGATCCAGACCATTCTCTAATGTCTGATTTTATAGAACCTGTTTCCTTTCCTGTTTTTATTATTATCTATTTTAGTTCATTTCAAATGACGTTTAAAACTCAAAACGCTACTGAATCGTGTATAATTCATACTTGATGTTCCTGCTGAAGGCGTTAGAAGAAAGTTTAGTTCTTTCGATCAAAATATATAAAAATCATTTCAATTTTGTTCACATTAAGAAATGCATAAAAATATAAAATCACATTAGTATAATTCTGACATGATATTTTGTTTGTACCTAATAATGTATCTAATATCGTTTTTAATTTGTTTTGGACACATAAGATTAGGGTGATAGAGTGATAAATGCAAGTTCTCTCCAATCATCTACAAATTGCATATCGTAAATTATATATATACCTTACTAAGAGAAATATAAACCTGGTGCCTTTTGTTATGGTGCTTGTATTTTATGGGGGTTAGGGTCATCTCAAGGGATAAATTTAAAATAATCGTAATATATATTTCTTAGAAAATTCTTTAACGCAGTTATAATGAAGTATGTAAATATTATAAAAACTGTGATGTTCTCATAGAAATAGAAACATTCTTGTTGAATTCAACTAATCGTATGCTTCAATATTAACTTTCCGTGTCCACTTTCTCTTCCTGTGGACACCAGTTATTTTCATCATGAATTTTGTGGCCTTGTTAATATGACTTATTGATCACAACATTTATGTGCAGGAAAATGTATTTTCTCATATATGACCCTTGGCGTCCTGTCGGATGAAAGATTGCATCCTTGTGCGTACGTTTACTGATATTATAAGGTGCTAATGAATCTTGTTAATTCTACATATATTGAAATGGTTATTATTTATCAATCAACTGCCAGGATTACTGAATAGTGTCACTCAGAATTTACCACTCATATTTCTGATATCAACAGTTTACTGCACTCTCTAACTTCATTACTATTTGATAACCTAATAAAGAAACGGCCCAAAAAATTAAGTGCAGTATTTTTTGACACTTGCCCTTACAATTGTACATGTAGATTAAGTATGACAAGTACAGATTTCAACAATAAAACAGAAACACGAGGAGCAACATAGTCTTAAAAAACATACAAAACAACAAGTTAACAATGGAGGCTAATTCAATTTAAACATTGATTTCTGACTCTACCATTGTCTCCATTGTCAATTGGCATAGAGAGGAAACTTGGTTTTTGACTGATTAGTTATTGAATATTATAATAAATGAAGAATAGAGGAGAGAAGGGGGTAGGGCATGGGGAATAAAACGATTCATTAACTAATGAATTGAAATAAAGTTCCTATAGAGGGACCTCTTGTGACATGTCCCCAGCATAGCTTATTAATACCTGAAGAGTGGTCAACTTCACAATCTTATCATTCTAAAGGAATGCCCCCCTTACCATGTATTAAATATCAGTCAAGCGGAACCTCCAGTCTGCCTATTTGATGGGTGGCTGACCACAGCACTTAGTGCAGTTTATTTCATATGTCAGACTAGTTTGTGAATAGATGTGGTATGATGTATGTGACGGGACAACAATTCTGGTCAATATCAACAAATCAACAGAGGAAATTGTCATTTATGTATTATGATTAAAGCATTCACTTAAATAAACATAAACCCTCTAAATCTGGACAAAATCTTTTGTGAAATAAAACAGTTTATGTCTTACACGAATCTAACTACCAACTACTACCTACTTCTACTGCATGGAAACGGACGCTAACTTGTTATCAAACAACCACCCTTAAAATACGAATTTGGTCTCCGGATCAAAGGATGAATAATAAAGACAAAAAATACGAACTACAATGACCAATTTTTTTTTCTATTGATTTCCAGGTTGAAATATTATTTAGATCGGGACTATCTTTACCAGCCTTTTACTACCCATTTATTATGTAGGGCCTATGTAAGTTCTATGTATTGCAAGCTCTGCACATGAGCGAACAGAGCAAATAGTTAGCAAATTACTTTGTCTCGCTATCCTGACAATTTTCATACAACTTTGGTTCCTGCCACTGAAACTATGCGTTTGATGACGTCAGTAATCGCAAAGGACTTCATGACTGTGATTCAAGCATAATATTTAGTGACTAGTAACGTCATCAATTACTTAGTTTTAGTGGAATTGCATGAACCACCGACGTCTAATTGAAAATTGGAATGGTGCAAATTGATTCTATCGGTGACCCCGATACACATAAAAAAAATTATAGAAAGTTTCTTTACAATCCCTTTCAGATAATAATTATCTGATAGCCTACTATAACTGTTTTCATTTCTGAATCAATGTTCTCTTTAAAATTTCTTACTACGCAGACCTAGGGGTAATTACATGTAGACTATGAACTCTTCTGCCTTTGCAGATTGAACATAGATTCAAAGTTTTTTAAATTTCAAGAGAGTGGGGCTTTGTGACGAAAGTGTCACAATATTCTTGTAACTTATACCTCTGTCATACCAATGAAATCATGCCAATTTCATATTATTCTAATTTAATGAAATAGCATACATGATATATGAATGAGATTTGATGAAAGGTAAAGGACGCTTGGTAATATTTATTTGTATGTTGATGACACCATTTACCTTTGTCGCCTACAGTATACTATGTAATAAAGAGCTTGGAGACAGAGTGAAGAGTATTTCTTACAGAAACAATAGTGTCAGGTTGGAATTCAACACAATGCACCTCTTTGAACACAAAACAACCATATTCTAGATTGTCTGGTGGCACATGCCACGACACGCGAACATAAACAAACACGAATGTATATTTGCATTGTATTGATGAGTATATTAAAGATAATTATATACTAAATATAATTATGGATTAAGTTTAAAAGAAGGTAAATTAAGCACTTGAGTAGCATGTATAAACATCTTGTTTAGTTGGTCAACATATAACCACTGTATTGTCCACTTCACAAGTGTATGAATTTCACACTTGACCACCAGCGAATAAAGTGAACAATGGCAATGCATGGTGGTCATACAATGGTCAATCAGACTGTAGGTGGACATACATTATATTATTTATACGGAATTTATTTGTGAAAAATCCAGATGGAGGGACATAAATTGAAACACTCACAAATTCAATCAGTTTCAGAAATGGCCAAGGGTCACATTTTAATATTTATAAAATTTCCAGGCTTTTGTTAGAGTTTAACGAACAAAGATAAGGAAATATTTTGAAGCATGGCAATTACTATAAAAGTTTAGTAAACAATATTGCTAGTCACATCCAAAGATGAGACAAGTATAATATAAAGATGCCCAAAATAGATGTATGTTGAAAAAAGCAATGTAATTCAAATTTGTCAACACTCTGAGCAGATATAAGCAAATGAATTGCAAAAATACTAAATGCCTTTCACATTTAAGTACAGTATTTGTACACCTGATAGCAAGGTACGTGTAGTAAACAAGGATATCATAAAAAAAATTGTTTTGATCTGATACTTTTTAATGAATAATTTACAATAAAAAAGATATCTAACAATTCGAACGGAAATTTATCACACAATAGTAGGCCTACTGTTTCACAGGTTCAGGAAAACGATATAGATATGGAATTATTAAATCTGGCAACTCGTTTCATAAATTTAAGCATTCGTTAAAGCTAACCTATATATAAATAGGAAATAATGTTTAAGATAGACTAAGTCATAAAGTAGATACAGCCCTTCTTCAGTGAAATCTTTTATTACAACGACTATAAAAAAGGTCACAAATTAATATAAGTAATATCCTAAAACTGGGATTGAAATATGCCGCCATGATTGACAGAAAGATATGAAAAGCAAAATTATTCTTTCATCAAAGTCTGAACAAAAGGCGATATTGGTGTAGGTTATGGATAGGGACCCTCCCTTATAATACTTATTCATAATTTATGTGTTAATTCCAACACTTGAAAGTGGCCTATTATATTTTAAACGCTTATCTTCTTAATACGTTGTTGGGGATAGGATGTCGTTTTTCTTCACGGTTGCTATGAAGCTCTAATACCTTTCCATTATACGTCGATTAAACGTATTAAATTAAAAGGGTGGCTCGAGTGCGGAATCCCAGATAATCAAAATATGAAATATAAGACAGATAAAACATTTCTCAAAGATCCGTTTAAATATAAGAGTTTCTAGTGAGCTGTAATAATATATGACTTAAATCTTCTATTGAGAATTGGATGGTGTCATTAAACACCAAATTTTTCATTGAAGAGTGATTTTTTCCAGCGCGACTCTCTTTATGGTAGATTGGTTTACAACAATTGAAAGTCGGTAACAGCATATTATATGAAATTGACTTCATTAAGCCATACTTCACCAGCATCCATATCATTTGGTCGGGCTTGTCTTCATCAGATGCACAATAATCAGCCGAAAGCGACCATGATTCCTGGCAATCACTTGGACAGGTTTTGAGAGTGTGTAGGCATTAATGGTCATTCCAAAACCGGAGAAGAAACGAGAATAAAAAAGAAAAGTTGTATCAAATGATACACATAACTACTACGAAGGTGTATTAAGAATGTCCAAAGAGGGGAAAAAGGATAGCCTTGCAAATGACTTTCCTTAATCCATTTCCAAATGCCCAAAAGTCCTTAACCTGCAAAGCTTGTAACGAAATGATGTTCGTAGAAAAATCATTATAGTTTCACTTTACAAGAATTTGGACATAAAACTTTTTGTTATGAAATTTTCTTGCCATAGCATATGAATTCCCTATTTTTAAAGTATATGATTACACGAATGTTGGCATCTAAGAGGGTGTTTACTAGTAATGGCACTTGTAATACCTATATTTATATTGTCAGTAGTTATAATGTATTATGTCGCCCTATTTCCCTTTCTTGATAACATATTGTGTTTTAACTTAAAAATATATACATTATAATAACGTATAATAGTAATCTACATTATTTTATAAGACAGTATATTATTTAACAATAAATTGTTAGTTTTGTTGATAGATAATTTGATAGAATTTGATGTTGATTGTAGTTAATTATAGCTTGAATATGGTAACTTAAATACCGGCGGTTACTGAGATCGAGCCTGATGTTGACGTTATTATGTAAGTTTCACTAAAATGTGGATAATGAAATCTTTCACACGATTCCAAAACCCCAACCCTTCCCTTTTAATATGATTAAATATCCTCTATAACTTTATACGGTTTAATCAGATCAGTTTTTTGATAAATTCTGTTAAATTAATTATTAATATTGTTAGGTCGTTTTGATACGTTGTTAGAATTCCATAATGAAACATAAGAAGTCAAAAGTGTAAGTGTTTTCAATTCAATCGTCGCATCTTAATTGCACCGTAACGTCCATGCCAAATTCATCCAAAATGCTTTTACAAAGGCTCTGAAAGATTATGGCATCCCTATATGCTTTCCATTAGGCTGTAATAGGATACGAGTGACAGGAAAATATTAAGGTGTTAACGAGCTCATTAGATGTTGAAAATAGATAATTCTCAATCAGTAATATGTTAACAATGGGTATTAAACACAATTAGGTAGATCTCAATGTTCTGTACGACTAAATCGTGACATATGTCTAAATCTAGACAAATTGGAACATCCCCTTTCTCCTAGTTGACTGTGTTCAATGGCAGAAAATTACGAGTCAAATATGTCAGGCACTGATGCGATTTAAAACCACTGACAATGACTTAAATTTTAACGATCGCCCCCGGCTCTATGATGTATAAAATGGTTGTATTCAACGCGCCATTTCTTTTCTGATCCAAATTATTACGACAGCTCGTATAATTTCTTTGGGTTCACGTTCTCTCTACTTTATAAGTACTGGGTAGCGTTTCCGTGACAAAATATTAATCCTCTCCAGGGTGCAAGTATGACAATCATTATAAAATATGGTGAAAGTGATTCGCCCTGTCTCCTACCATTTAAAATATATTTTATTAAAGGCTCTTTTTTATGTTTGGTCAGTCACAGATTGAGCCAGTTATCATAAAATAAGTGAGTCGTATAGATCATACAAATAGGGAAATTCTGACCATAGCCCGTGACGTTATGAGTAATAAATTTAAAATACTACCCAAAATAATACTGTCATATGAAATCCTTTTCAAATCCCTTTCCAGGTTTAATAAATATCCTCCATATTTTACGAGGTTGATGTTTCTTTGTCAACGTAAATAAAAAGTCATAAATTTGTGAGGAAGATAACAATAGAAAATGAATTAAATCTGGCGCCAATAGAAAATTCCTTTACTTTCAATTTATGCATAGCAACTCAAGTTCGTTTTGGGCTATTTATGCAAATTGAGAAACAAATCCAAAATATTTCACAATAATATGAATTTCTCATTTAAATTTCCATAAATCAAGATTTTCCAACAGTTCAAAAGATTTTAAACAAATGAATACTTGAAGACAGTGATATTATTATAATAAAATCGTAATATTACACTTTATCTCTCTTAATAACAATTTAAATGTTAGCCATATGGCAAGATCTTAATTCAACTTCAAAATACTCTTTCTTTAGTTTGAGACATATTTTGGTTGAAATTTATCATTGTTGAAAAGATTCGGGCATCTGTCAATATTAGGCCCCCTTATGGCACCCCTTTAAATTTGGGGCTTCGTTCTAGGTTGCCCCTCCACCAAAGCTGCGAACAGCTATTTTTATAGATACGTAACAAAAAGTCCAGAAGAGCATGAAGTGTACTATCCTTTCATTCTTATGGTAAAGATGATAAATTTTAAAGGCAATGGATTCGTGGTGTAAAATTGTTGGCAGTTAGAAAATATACCCATGAATGTAAGTAAATCCATAGTACGGTATCAGTGCTATTGATGGTTCAACATTCAAATAATCTATTGCTCCAACATTAGACCAACCTAAAATGCACATAATCTCTCCTCACCTGCCACTTAATCATTTGAATAATGCCTTAAGGAATCTAATGATTATTTTGATCAATTCCATTCTTCAATCATCAAGATTTTGTATGGAGATTTATTGTTACCATATTGTCCCGTGTTAAATACATGTCTTATGAGCTCGCAATTTATAGACCATAAGTCTTTCCAATTAGAATGACTCAAAGAGATTATTACCAATTGTAAGGTATGGAACCTCAGTGGTCTTCACCTTTTTCATAATTATATTTTCAGTGGGTCAAATTTAATACTAATTGTATTTCAACAAGCCGCCACATCAAATACACCGCAAAGTTGATTAATATCCAGTGAACAAGGTATCCCACAGCGCCATTTAAATAGTAACGATATAATTACTTTAAAGGTAACCGTAATAAACTATGCAATAGATCTGTTCAGTAGCAAACTGCTTTCATCATAAAGGGTCATTTTTGCGCCATTTCATTGAACTTTGTCTTCGTTTTCCATATTTTACCAACCTAGTACTGAAATATCCATTTCAATGTAACCTAATGTTTCTAACAATGTCACTAGAATACTTGCGTCTGAGTTTTAAACTTATAATTATTCCAACGTTATTTAAAAGACAAAAGAGGATTTGCGTATTCCAGTAAAGGACCTCTACCTGGGTCAAATCCAACCATCGAATCGAATCGGCTGAGATCTCAGTACATCTTTGCCATATTAACTCGGTTGAGGATTTTCTTGCAAATTGTCATTAGAGTCGCTCGGCTTTTTATAGGAAATTTGGTCAGTTATAATGCTATCTGTGTGTGGTTCGGCTATTTTAAAACTCATCAGAGTGAGAAATTCCGATTTTATCCTTAATTTTTATTAGTATTTGACACTCTCAATGACAAACTGATAAAAATGAAGTGTGTAAGAGTTAAAACTGTCTTTAGTGTTATAATATTGTTCACTTTGACGTTTTAATGAATATGACCTTAAACGGTCAGTTAATTTTATTCAATGAGATTTGAAGGACCATAAACTTGTTTAGGAAGTGGAAAAACTATCAAATCTGGCCAGTTGAATAATATCACTCCTCCTAACTGTTCACATGTCATTCTACCGATTACTTTCTAAAAAAAAGGACTTGATGTCAATTTTTTATTCTTTAAATTTTGAATTGTATTATGGTATGAAATTTTAATTCTTTAACTTTCATTTGTTCAATTTGTGTCAATTTGAACTGCCTATAGATAGAAATGGTCAAAAAACAATTAAGCTAATTATTCCACATGACCCTTTCTATCAAACCTAAGTGAATATTTTGTATGAATGAATATAGTTTCCTGATTTTCATGTTTATCAGCTGATATAACGAGGCTCCGGGTGCTTACCATATCTATTTTCATAATGAAATTATTAGCAACATCGGCAAATCTTGGACAGCTAAGATAATATCTTTTCTTTTAAAAAATAAGTTCGGAGTGTGGTATTTAAATAAAGTATAGTCCACAAAACAGATAGTCTGCATTTCGATCAACCTTCGTCTTTCATCCATTTATACTCAACAAAGTCAAATAATATAATCAAAGAATTCATCGGAATTGTAAATAAAAATATTATACACCATTTGTGATTTACTGCTATCTTCCATTGAGCACGTTACTAAATAAACATTCAAATTATGTTTCAAAGTGCCGCAGTCAATGTAAAGGGGCCAACAAACAGTACATTCCCACCTTTTTGGCATTTCGCTTTCTATTGTTGAAAATAAACATTAGTTTTCTCTCCCCCAAAGATGCAGTGAAGCACTTGACAAAACGTGGAGTATATGAAATTTATGTTGTTTTTGAAGTGAGCGCTGTCCTTCTCTGCTATTCACGACCATAATTTATTATAATTTGTCTTCTGTTCTTTAAATTGAATTTTAATTTGAATTGAGTGCATTTTACGACTGATTGCAGTTACTTTGATATAAAGATATTTAACTATTGCCAACAACACAACCCCTTTTTGCAATTGTTCAATAATAAAGCATGATATTTTTTAGCGTTGGGAAAATGCAGTGGGTAATATTATAAGCATTCGTCAAACGTTCTGAAACTCATTGGCTCATTGTGTTGGACGCCATGCTCGGTAATCTAATAGTCCAAGTTTTTAGTCCTGGCCGAGGTCGAGATAATATATTTTAATTTTTCAGCAGTTCCCCGTCAGTGATGCAGGTCGGAGAGGCTGAATGGAGTCTCTCTCATTGTGCATTGCATGGCGTAGCCCGTTTTCATTAGCCCAGTTCATAAAAGTTTGACGTAAAAATCCAATTATTTTATTTTTTATTAAATTGATTTTACAACAATTTAGAAATTCACCATAACCTGGATCCTGTTTCACAAAAACAAAGATAATTATACGACTAAAATTAGCAAGGTTTAAGCACACCCGTTTCTATTTCTATTCCTATTTCACTTTCCTTTATTGGAAACAAATCACTTCGTAGGCGGATGGCGTTGTCTCACAATTAAAATACTGTTATAAATAACCAGGTATTTGGCAATTGAATAAAAGGAAGAGTTTAACACTTTGGGACGATTAGGATTTGTCGCACTAAATGAAACCACCAGAGCTTTAAACGCCGCCCGAAACGCCAAGAACCGCAGAGAAGGTTGTATCTGCCCCTGCTCTACTTGTCTTAACTAAAGAGCTTTAAACCTCCTTGCTTTTATCAGTATATGATGACATTTTGAAATTTGACGATCACAGGAAAGGCATTTAGACCGCTTACATAATGTCAGGACACCGATATTTGCTTATTCTTTTTCGCTTGCTTTCCTAAGAGATCTCTTAAACGGGAAAAGCTTGGCACACAGATCCCGACCACAAGATAAATTGCCCATGTTGACCCCTTTGATGTGCTACAATGACTGGTGGTGGCGGATGTGCTATCTAGTTATAAGCTTTACTTGAACCAAGAGTTTAAGAGCAATCATGGAATTTGTGGTACTAATTAATTGCAAGTTCCTGGATACTGATAGTCTAGTTAATTGATTCCATTCATAACAGGAATTCGTTAACTCTCTATAGTGGTATGGAATTGATATCTGAGAATGTGGGCGTTCCTCTGTTAGAATTACTGTTTGTTGATACCACCTGTCAGTTATATTTCTGTTGCCAAGAGATTTGTTTAACAGTTTGTCCTGTTTGATCAGATACAGAAAATATCAGTGTCATTTATTGACAGAGTATATTAATTGATTATATTAATGTTTACTAATTAAATGTATTTAACATAAACAGTGAATAGAAGAAAAAGATTTAACATGTTGCCAATAAAACGTGCCGGTTTAATGCTCTTCGTTCTGATAGTCTTGTAAATATTCGAACCTGAATTATAACCTTTCTTTATATATTTTTAATTGGGTCTTTCTTCTACAACGCAAAAGATATTCCCCCTGTTTTTTTCCGTACTGCAACTTTTGAAAAATGTATCTAATATATCTTTGATAACGAATGAATCATTGCTATACAGCTTACTTTTCTATTCATGATGGGGTTAATAAATATTGGCAACGCCCATGCAGTAGGGGTCATTCTTTCTGGCAGCGCCATTTACCCACTCTTTTTCCGACTGTAGAGATTTTCAACGTACATAGGAAACGTTGAAAATTAGATACTCTCTTCACCTAAGCCTGGATTGAATCGTACCACATGGATGTAGACAGAACAAGATATGGTTAGCCACAGACAATAACAGTAAGATGCCTATTTAAGTCAGTGATGCCGTAACAAAATGATCGCATCGTGTGTGTGATTTCCTCTACCAAATAACCCTACAAAGTTCAGACTAGAACTCCTTTTTAGATGTGTGATATTTCACAATGAACAGGAAAATATAAAAGCTTTATTTTTGACTGCCAATAATTAATAAGTTATAAAAAGAAAGTGATATGATTATTATAATTTTGATGATGACCAATGAAAATAATCCTCTTAATATTACATTTTATTATCAACGGTTTCTGTTTGATGTTGTATTGAGCGGAAAGGTAAACACAAATTTTAATTCATGATACTGGTTTAAGTGAAAAGCAACCTCTGACACGCCCAAATGACCACATGTGCTTGACCAAAGCCGGACGTTGTCGTTCTTTTATTCAACTCTTCGCCGGTGACTTTGTACAAATAATTAACAAATTCTGCGAGTAGATGTTTTGAAGTTAAGGCAACCAATGGTATTTTGCAATACATAACATTTGACGTCCTTGAAATATTTTTGTCAGAAAGTAGAACATGAAAATGTGAAAATTATCACAGCCGTTGAAAATCCAGTAGCTCTCAAGTTCTGCGGGAAATATTCTTATAATAAAAAATATATTTAGATACTTCTTTATATCCTATAGATAAGACTTTCATACTGACGAGAGGATCTACCTAGACACTAACTTTTTGGCATCTCTACAATCTGACTATCAGGTAGCTTTACTGACTATACCACAGATCTAGATACTGACTATACCACAGCTCTAGATGCTGACAAGGAAGTTCAGTGACTATACGATAGCTCTGCTGACTATATCACAGATCTAGATACGACTATCTAGTAGTTTTAGATATACGACAGATCTAGATACTAGCTATGCGGCAGCTCTGGATACCAACTTTATGGAAGCTCTAAATACTGACTATCTGGTAGCTCTAGAGACCGACTTTACGACAGATCTAAATACTGACTATCTGGTAGCTCTGGAGACCGACTTCACGACAGCTCTAAATACTGACTATCCGACAGCTCTAGATACTGACTGTACTCGTAATACCTTCTTCTATTTCTATTTAACTATAAAATATACTCGGAGTTTATTATCAAAAAAATTAATCTTAAGGTAGACAGCAAATCCTACCAACGTAAATATTACACCAATATTTTACTATCTCTCCTAGCTAACAATACATGTATCTCATTAAATCTTCCCGTGTCGCACGCGAGTAACTCGACATCCTTGTTGACGACATCCTTGTTGAAAAAGATATCATGCTAATAATATAGATACGTTTAGGATGGGTATGTCCGTTATTAAATATTTAAGATTTTTGCTTATTATGAAAATAGCGATTTTCACTTTTGTAAGCTGACTATACTTGAGCCATATATGTTTATGTTTCACCAAAAATGAGTTTAAACCGCACGTCAACAACGCCATAGAAATTTTTTTTAAACTTACGCAATAAGTTACAATTTTATTGGATATGAACCTGTACGCGTGCCTTGGTGTGCACACTTTACATCGTGTAAGATATTAATAACGTGTCTTTTCTTGCTACAGGCAATATTTAAACATATTTGACATAGATGTGCCGCAGGATGACTTTTTTCGGATTTGATCAAAGAGATTGAAATCACTGCCAGGGTCTGCTAACACAAACATATATCACTGAGGGTGTTAAAAACACTGGAGCAGAACGTGAAACCAGCTTATATGAGTTTGAATGAAACTTTACTTTTGTTGTAATATTCGTAATAGATTCACCGGCACGCGTGCTTACATTTATTATTATGTAAAAATATGAGTGATATATTTGATAAACTATCAAAAACTTTGATCACTATTCTTGATCTGGATGTCTGCCTTATATCAATGATAGTTTGCCATACAACAGGAGATAAAGCTTGTGGTCGCTAACCCGCTTTTTTGCTTGGACACTTTTAACCCCTTACGTTTAATTCGTCTATTTGGGAAAAAGAAGCTTAGAACAAAAAAGATACCCACAATTCCGAAAAAGAACGAGGATTTGGCAAATGAACAATAATGTCATTATCTTCAGATGTGATTGAGTTTAATTTGAAAAAATAAAACCTAGTTTGATATTTCAGCGCCTGTTATACCATTGTATTAATGAATAAGATAGTGTCTATCGGGTCCTTATTCAACTTATTTTATAAGAAAAGTAATTATATCCAACCTTTTGGTAATGGCCCGTTACCCAAGGCAGGTGTTATGTTTTCATCCCCCAAAACAAGACTGTGTTATTATCAAGTATAATGACATAGAATTTTATAAAAAAGCATATCACTGGGATAGACAGTTACGGTGGGATATTTAGGTCGAATGTAACTAACCAGTTATTTTCAACATTCTATAGCCCTGGTTTTTTCTTCAATTTCAATGTATAGCCGTTTGAATAAGATGTTCTTCAAACTCGTCCTTTTATTAAATTTAGCTGCATTTTGACTATTTTCCTAGTGCAGGTGATGACGAAATGTATTAAACTTCAACGGCGGAATCAATCATTTATTAATAATGTTTAGTTTTCTAATATTCTTTATTACTTCAAGCTTCATTTAATATACTAGAATTTGAAATAAATGTAATAATTGTCATACTCGGCGGTACTCAGTGTACAAATACAAAGAAACGTTTTGTAATTAAAAAAAAATCTAAAGATATTAAGATTTAACTGACAAGCCTCGGTGAAAATATTGAACAAATAACGCGATGCTATTTGTTTGATCTTTAACAGAAGTTGGTGCAATGCACTCTCGCATCATATGCCACAGAAAGCGTATGAAATGCTCGATTGAAACTTGTGAAAATCAGGAATTTAATGACTATCAAGGTACTAAATATAGATCAGTGTTTTTAAAATTTACCGGCTATTTTTAAATGTAGCGAATCAGTGTTTGAATTTTTATAGAAACATTACTAAAAATAGTTGTTAATTCCTTCTTATATATGAAAATAACTGCGATAAACAACGCGTGTCAGCACCTTTAACATTTCTTACATGTACAAAAAAATAACTTTGAATTTTTGCCTAATACGATATTTTTTAACGGTTGGAATTGATTTTAGTAATCGAATATTATGTATAAATTTATTATTAATATTATTTAACCTTAAGCAGTTTTAATTTCAAGATGCAGGTCGTTTGTGGTTTTTAAAAGTTGATAAATGCAGCACGCGTAGCCCACACGAGCCAAGGTTTGATGGACGGCTTGTCAACCTTTATGTTTATAACACTAGGCGGAGTCTAAATTGTGGGCTGGGCCCTATAAAATCCCTTGAATAGTGAGAACGCCATTCGATCTGTCGAACGTCAACATCGAAGACACGAGCCTAGAACGCGTCAGAACATATACTGCCGTGCAGACAACTCACACGCCAGACACGAGCCGAACAACGTACCTAATATTTTGTAAAAGCGTGCAAGAAGTGAAGCAGCAAGATGACATCTTCTGTAAATTGTGTTCCTCTACAAGCCATACCTGTTTCTAATACAAATGGAATGATAGTGACAGGACCATGTATCGTCTTAAAAGCAACCACGGTTGCACAACAAGTTCAAGCTTTAAGACCAAAAACATCAGGAGGTGATGATAAGGAACTGTTGAGATGTAAAAGAAAGATCGACTTCGTTAAGCAAATGGGATACAATGCACCAAAGGTTGGAGCAGTGTCGAGAAGAAACGAACGAGAGAGAAATCGAGTTAAACAAGTCAATAATGGTTTTGAGATTCTTAGAGAACATGTGCCATGTATCAAGAAAAACAAAAAACTGAGCAAAGTTGAAACATTGAGGAGAGCTGTTGAATATATCAAACTTTTACAACAGATGCTGCAAGAGGATGAGTCCTGTTTTACCGATACCAATCAAACTGTATACAGCGATACAGAATGTTCCAGTGCTTCGCCTGAAATGATCCATTCACCAGTTACAACAGAAACAGCATTCCAGAACTTAGTAGCACCAATGACATCTCCGGTACAAGATTCCAGTATGCATTCACCAACACCATCATCGTCATCAGATGCTTCTTACGACTCATTGAGTAGTTCCTTGGATGAAGATTTATTAAGTTTATGGATTAACAACGATATTTATACCACAAATTTTACTCAAGGTAGGTTTAGTTAACTTAAATTGTATTATTTATTATCGCACCACTCACAAAACACATTGTCAAAGAATCTTAGTGTTGTCTTTGAGACTGTGGGAATTGTTTACATTGAAGAACATTTGTCAAACTTTGTTACAATAAAGGGGAATCGAACACGTGTGCCATTGAATCAAAATACAAATAGCTGAGTGGTAACCTTTTATAAAAATTCAAATAAATTAGAAAAGATTTGAGGATATCAGTATTGATTTCACCTGCTCTATTCCCAAACATTTATAATAGTTGAATACTGCACGCCGACATTAACTAAAATCGTAAAATATTTGAAGGGGAATATAGTCTGAACGTATTTGATTTATTATTATAATAATATTTATATTTACTTTTCTCAATCTGATTTATTTTATAGTTTCAATTCATTCTTATCTTTTCAGATTTATATATGAATTCTATGAACGCCCCTTCCGTTAGTTAATACTATGGACTATAGCTAGCTATACTCAAATCATATCTACGTGGTATATTGAATGAACTGTTTTAAACATGGTCACTATTGAGAAGAGAATTTAGAGGTTGGAGATGTATTGAATTGACAGTGAAAGCCACCCAACTGTGCTAGCCCCTGTCAATATAGAGATGACCGCCAGATGACCGTTCAGCCTAGAAGAGTGGGCGGAAGAAGCCTCCGAGCGACACACAAGTATAATGTTTAGTCCATTCGAATTTGATTTAAATTCAATGTAATAAAAGAAAGACGAGTTGTTTTGAAAGTTTTGAACACTAGTCAGTGTGATGTCATGAAATAAAAATAATAATTTGATATAAATATGTCATCACCTAGTCCATCCAGAGTATTGTTGTCAAATACCAAAACTGCCTTAACATAATATTTTATATAATATTTACCTTTCATTCCCAATCTTCCCAAGAAATCATTTATATTTTTATCTTACTGCCATTGAAGTAAGAAACTCTATAAAGACATTTTTATAAAGAGTTTATAGTTTCATACACATTCTTTCACAGTGTAACATTCCTGAAACGTATTTTTATAGTGCTTATTGTTAATATATTTGTATATTTTTGTATATATGCAAGCGATATTGTATCGTTTATTGTTATTAATGATATTATTACTGCCAATAATTTATATTACTTATTACTGAATATACAAATATTTTATTGTTTATTATGTATATCAGTTTATTTTCTTATATTATTATATTTTTGAAATCAAATATAAAATATTTGAATAAATTATAAAATATTTACTGTTAGATGTTTTACCAACTTACGATGCACCTTATATTACACAAATATAGCCCGGACATAGGCTCTCATAGGCTCGTCGTGTGCATGCGCTATTGTATACAATCATACCCAATGCGCTTAAGTTACATTAAAACGCACACCATGTTAAGGTATTTAAATGATCAATCCTTAGCAATAATTGGAGAGTATAATCTATCTGAAAGAAAATGCAACTGTTTCTGTGAATCAAAGCAATGGTTATCCAGTGCAGATAGTCACATGCACATCGTAAAATTATTACACGCTCTCTAGATAACCAATTTACGCTTGATATATTTGGAGATTGTCGTTATATACAATTGAGTAACACCTTAATCAAGCTCGAATGAATATGACGACTTTACTGTATAAAAATATTTTAAACAACAAGTCTGACAAACTGTGTGAATAGCCCTTTTTCTTACAAATTATAGTGAATCTTTTTATGACAGTCACCATTTTCAATAGAGCTTTGAACCATCATTTTGCTTTGTGATATATCGGGTGTTAAATCTATATTTTTGGCGTGCTAATTCAAAAACTGAATTGTGATAAGAAAAAGAAAGGAAATGTAAAGAGAGCTGTAGTTATAGAAATGACTAGTATATATAGCAGTAAAAGAGGACTATAAAACCTGTCTGCAGGTATCTACCTTATAAAAAACTCCCCAACAGACGCACTGAAAAATACGAAAGGATTTTTTGAACAATCGAAGTGTTTCATGATGTAATAGATAAGACAGTTCTCATTTAATACCCACAGTCTAGCCTTTCATTCATCACCCTAGACTCGTCATATTGAGTGTGAACAAACCTTTGTGGTGGGTATTTGGTCGATTCACAACATTTTTTATCTTCTCAAATAACACAATCTTTACAATGTTACTCTACAATCCATTCATCTTAACGACAGTAGGTAGTATAAAATATTAAATGCTTTGTGCTTTACCTTTATAATTTATGTAGAAAAATTTTACATGGTTCAAGTGTTACTGTTGACACATCTATATTTTCCTTTTGGTATTGCTCCATGTTGGATGCATGCATGAGTAACTTGTTGTGGACTTAGACATTGGTTTAACTCCCAGGAACTCAAAGTAAAAAAGAAGTTTTAAAGGCTTTTGCTAGG
This sequence comes from Lottia gigantea, assembly GCF_000327385.1. Lineage (NCBI taxonomy): Eukaryota > Metazoa > Mollusca > Gastropoda > Lottiidae > Lottia > Lottia gigantea. The sequence continues at coordinate 3,520,420 of NW_008710662.1, forward strand.
TTAGTAGATTTTACCTCACGTAGAATTTAATTATAAACAATTTTAGTGAGCAGTGTGTGTAAAATTCATGTTTTGAAGAGCGCGAAAATTCTAAAGCCATATTCTAGCAAAATGGAGTTATCTCCCTTAAAACTAGACTAGTTCTGAGAGAAAACACTCTTCAGATGTGAAATCACTGATTGTAATGTGGTAACAGTGGTGTACAATATTTTGTGTTTGCATGTGAGAAAATTGTTAGCTCTAAAAGAGATTACTTGATAATTGGAGAAACAGTTTTATAATTTTTACCGTTTTTTGGTGTCACTCCGAAATCGATATATCAGCAAGAAAGAGGTCTATATCATATTCCATAAGTGTCGCATACAGCTCTCCTTCATTAATTTAATCTGTATGACGTGAATGAGAACGCCTTGCACAATCTGGTGGGATCTATGATTTGGCGCCGTGATGTGATTTGGTTGGTTACGTAGGTCATCTTAACGAGCGATATTATGGTGTAATTTCACAGCATAGTGAATGACATCATGAATATTGTTGACAATTGTTAGTATTTTATAACTTGACACTGTTATATTCATTGTTCCTGTATCTAGATCGTATCAATATTTTTCTTGACATTCATACCATGTAACTTTTTATTTTCTTGTGTGTCGATAAAATACACCTTCTTCCTTCTCAATGTCACATAATGATGTATTTGTAATTAGAAAATTTAATTTAGTGCACCTTGCCATAACCATAAGTTGTTAAACTTGTGTACAACTTTACAAATAATATTCCTCCGTTGAAAGCTGCCTATTTCATTACATTACATTATACCTGGATCTGAAATCCATGTGACAAAGTACATGAAGCTGATAGCAGTCCTGAATCATACAAGATGGGAATGAATGATAGAGCTAGGTGTCCCGGGTTGGAATAAATGTTTTCTGTGTAGAGTACTGGTCCCCCAAAATAATCAATTGGATTTTACAGCTGGATTGGCCAGATGTGTTGTCCAAAAATCTATACCAAAATCATAAATGAAAGGAACGAATCTACCATCATCACTGATTCAATAACACTGATATGATAGCAATGCATGTTTTATTTATGACTAGAAAGGATAACTGTCTCGACTAAATAATCACCGCATATTAAAAGTCTTTGGTGTTTGTTAGTTTAACTCTCCAACTAAAACATGCCACCCTAGAGGTAAATATCGTCTTCAAGTTCTCTAAGTCCAGACCTCTCCACATAAATGATGCATCAAGACGGAAGACAAAGAAAGAGCTGCTCAGTTGTATTTGTGTTAAAGAGAGTTTTTGCAATCTAATATCCCCTATAATCCTTCAATCAACAGAATATATCGCGAGTTTGTGTATAGTGTTATCTATAGTTTATCAGAAAGATTTACTAAATACTATTGGTAACTTTACAGTAACTAGAGCCTAATCACGAGCTGTGATAAAGCATAGACTATAAACCATAGGTTTTCAACCACGGGGATTTGCCCCAAGCGGGGACATTTTTGTATATATCATGGGCGTTAATAAAACTATCCAACTACAACATAAAAATACATTTCTTATGACTACACTATACACGGTCTTTGGCTTGGCTAACATTGTCTCTGAGCACTCTTTAAATTATTTGCACCAGTTGAAAACAACTGCTATAAAATATAAACAGATCTATATGTACAATAAAACGACGTGTATAAACTGCATCTACATAAAGCTGTATTTATACGGTTACCATCATTTACTGGGTATTTACCCCTCACAAGATGTCTTGGAAGAGAAAGTTGAGTTCAGGTAAAAATATGGACAGAAATGATCATATTTACATTACTTACAGTGAGATCGCTAGGGACACCATTTTTTAGGCATTCAAACCATCGATGGAGTGCACTAAGCATAGGGCCTACTCATGCTTTGCTAAAAAAACAAGTTTTGCTTTCTTCATCCTTATAAGCTGGCAATAAGATGGAGAAATATTTCTAGTGATATATATCACAAAAACTTGTCAGCACTAATTATAATATAAAGCGTCATTCTGGACAGTTATGACGACAAGTGATGGACAAGTAAAGGTCCTTTAATTTAATTATAACTATATTTCAAAAATATTCTTTGATAATATTCGCATAAAAATTCATTTTCCATATAAATGCCAGAACCATTAACATTTGACCTCAATGACAATCAAGACCGTAACATTTTCTTGTTTCAATGGCGACGTTCGCTGCTTTTAAGGATCCCTGAATAGTGAGTGCATCGTTGATGTTTAGGTTGATGTTTAGACGCTCGTTTCATGGACTTTATTTATCGAATTTCTGATGCATTATCCTTTGTGCATATTCAAAATTCAATGAATTTAAATTTCTGACGGCATGTATGTGACATCTTGTACTGGGCATCAGATATCCGGGAAGGAAAGACCGTGTGGGTATATTAGTAGGGAATCCATCAATTTTAATCCTGTTATATGGGTGATCAGCTTCTGGTCAACGAACATCGGAACGAAGACATTCTCGTGTATGGATACACTTATATAAGCGGATTTTCTGAAATTGTTATCTATTTACCATTCTCAATGTTTCCCGTGACATTGCAGGTCTGTCTGCCATTAGAACTGAGAGACGGAACTGATTATTGGAAACAGAATGATATCTATATGTATCGGAAAAAAGTAAATCCATGCAGTAGCTTTCTACTCAGCTTAAAAAAAACAGAATTAATTTTTGAACAATATCTTGAATTTATTGAAGACCTTCTCTATTTCTCGTTAAACGACATAACAGAATCTTCTTTGAGTAAAATTAGGACATATTTTGCCAAATGCATAACGTAAATTATGAGAAATTCGATCATTAACGTAAATGAACTGAATAAAATCAAAGCAATGCCGATGTCTTCTTCAAGATGCATCACTATTCGATTATATGGCTAATTCGTCATAAGGTCAAAAATTTGTAACCTTTGTCAACATCTGTGCAGTTGTTTGGATAGAAGAATGGGCGTAGTTTGATTATATTGTACAATTCGACACATCGTCTCATTATTACAATTTTACTGCCGAAATCACATCAAAATATTAACGACATGAACACCTTTCAATTTTCTATGTCATCACAATGCTCAGTACATCACCGTTTGGCGTAAGAACAAAACAAAGTGTTAAGAGTCTTTAATCAGGTGAAAAATAGCATTTGGTTTCATTGTTCTCAAGTCATTGAATATGGCTAGCACTCACATGTGACAATGGTTCTCTCCAGTTTCTCACTGATCAATGACAGCAGAATCGGCGTTAGAAACTCGCACCGATTGTGTGATATATTCCATTATAAATATGAAATATGCTTGCTAACAGGTGCTAGGGTCTATGATATAGCGTGCATTCCATGACAGCACAGTGAAATGTTTGGAAAATTATGACAACTGTCATCTACCTATCAACTGTCAATTTATCGATGATTCTGTGACTTGGAAACGTCAACGATGATTTGAGTAAATAAATTTGACACGGAAAATTATAGTAGAGCGTGACCCATCAATATCCACCAGGTTTGCAGAAGTCAAAATAAAATCTCGGCAAGTCATATTTAATTGGTTGCAGATGTTTAAAGATGAGATGGTTGAAATACCTATACATCATATCACCAATTAATTGATTGACGAAAGTATTAAAAATAATCTAAGAGATCGTTATCAATTTCTATTATTATTGACTATTGTTCATTTCAAATATAATTGACAACTTCCTATTCACTTGTGTGTCATGAAATCATGAATATGATCACCAATTTTTTTCTAAAAAAGAGGGAAAGGCTTGATTGTCATTATGACATGTATAATTAAAAAAAGGGGTAAACAAAAAAATTCAAAGTTTTTCAATTAATACAATTTACCGCCGTTGTAGATGACGAGATTAATCAACAAAAAAGAAAGTACCTTGTTTTTTAGAACATGCGATAAGCAAATTAATTTTAATAAATTGGAATTAACATGTTCATGGGAACCAGAAAGTCTTACTTGAAAATCCATTTCTATGCCACCTTGTATTTGACAATTAAAAATGTCACTATAAAGCTGGAAGTTTTTTTTTAAAAAAAGAAATGCTCGGGACTAAAGAAAATGTCAATATAAAAATATAGTGCGTTGGGAACCTTGTCAAACGAAAAATATTAAAAACATAAATATTGATAAAATTAAAATAGCATGACTCTTTTTCATTCATTCCCATTTATTAATTAAATCAGCACTGGAAAACAACATCTATAAAATAGTAATAAAACATTTCAATTAGTACAAAATACCTACACGTGTCGCCCACATTAAATCAATGCACGACCATTGACTTGTACTTCTTTTGATCGTTTAATTGGCAAATAAATGGCTAATATTCATAAAATATGTATAGGGAGAATAATAATTTGAGAATACATTCATTAACACGTGGGTACACATAATGTTCTTTGAAATAAGAACCATTTACAGAATAAAAAACTGAAATTGATGAAACCATGTCCATTGCAACTGAAGCAGATTTCAGAGATCTTAATCTATACCTCAATGTAAGGTCACAGAATTAAACCTGTTCACATTAAGGTAAATTGAGTGTCCAGATTAAGTTAAAGCGTGCTTCGTGATTTAAATCTTGTGGATCTATGTACCTTTCTTGATAATCTTGGTATTAATTTGGTTTGAAAACAAACACCTTCTCTGAACAATCGAAAGCTTTAACTATGTACATATTCAATGTCAAGAAATTGAAATTGTCAACTTACTAAAGGTCAAGAAAAGGGATTTTAAAAATCGAATAATGAATTCAAATTTAATTGAAAGATCGAGTACAAATTGAAAAGTTTCCGAGAAAAATCCGATCTGATGTTATCATACTGAAAATCTTGCAACTTGCAATAGAATTATCAGATGAACAATACTATTTAATGTTTAAAGAATACGATATCTGAATAGTAATTTGGGGTAAATAATCACGATTTGTAATTTATTAGTTTGGAAATTGTATAATTTTATATGATCACTATGTGTTATACATGTACTCTTCTTTTTAAAAAAGGAAATATTTCCGGAACGTAGAACTTTCTTTCAGTTATTTCTGAATTATCTTTTATCAAGTTTTGTTTACTGTTCATAGGTTAGTATATAACTTTTTACCTTTTTCTCGACTTTGTTTAGGCTATATGACAGTATTGATGGTAAGTGTTCAACGGGCCTACATTAGAATTGGACTCACTACTTAAATTTCATTCAAATCCTCGTAGCTCTATTAAATAAATTTTGGCGCAAATGGAGTGCACTGAAAACCCATTCAAACGTTTCAGTCAATGAAGTGGAGAACAAAAGAGACTTTAAAAATCAATGAGAAAGCGATACGATTTGTCACGGTCAGATTTCAACTAAGACGCAGCGCTAATACTTGATAAAAGACTTTTGATAATCAGGTTTTAATCATATTTCTATTGAAATGTTTACGAATCATATGTAAAGTTGAACGTGGTCATACAGTCAATTTATAGAGTCTCTTCAACTCTTGCTGGGCAGTTATTAATTCATAATTTCTCTTTTCTTCTCCCTTTACTTTGATCTTTGATCAGTTTTAGATGAAAAGTCACGTGTTCTATCTAGAAGTATTTAGCTAAGGTGATAGAGAGCACTATAGAAAATAAATTGATCTTGTAAAAAAAGAAAGTCATTAGAAGATGGTTGCAATGAATGGAGGTAAAAGAGTTGTCTAGACTTTTGGTTCAAGTAAAGTTTAAATCTGTTATCTTTTTACCTAGAAATAACAAATATCTTAAACCAGATTAAGATAATGTTTCAGATTATCTGGTCACTTTTATATCTCAACAGTGATTAATCAATTTACTCCTCTTTTGACTTATTGAAAGGTTTAAGGTTGATATCGTTGCTCTGACCATAACCTAAACCACGTGCGTATTTGATGCCTGTATCATTCACTTGATCTCGTCAATAATAGTATACGTCTACAGTATATTTACTTTATTCTGAAATCATTTGTCAACCCTCTTATTCTAAATTAGCACCAACATTATGAAAGATTGTTCTGAACTATTCGAGTCTGCTTTTGAAATTGATATGAAAAGGAGTTAAAGATTCGTCTTTTCTGTTCAAGATCAGGCTAATAAAGAGAACTTCATATATTTTCTCATATGACTGTATCAAACTATTACAGTTGAGATATATTATTGAAATTGATTATCTTCTTTTTTGTGATCTGGGTTTGAACATCATGGACGAACTTAGTAGTGTAACGCTGGATTAATATATTACGATATTACGATGACTGAAACCTTTACAGATTATAGTGACACGACTATGATACTAAGTTGTGACTTTACTGTTCAGATCTGCTGTTGAAATTCTCTGAAAAAGGATATGGAATGTAGTTTTAGGTTCTTCATTCCTGCTACTAATCTGGGTAAAACTGCTTGAGGATCTATTCACAGATTCCTCTGATTAACCTTTACAGTAAAAGCATAATGGGTACACTGATTGGGAACAATTAGGGATTCTGAGGGAGATATTTTTCAAATATCAGAGCTCATTTACTACCCGAGCATAACTTTCCCATAGAAATAGTCGTAAAACACCATTCTATTCCCATGGTTTATATTTGGAGGTCAGATGATAAATTGGTCAAATAGTTAATAAATAAAATCTCCATGTTTAGGTATTCATTTAAATTTTACCAATTGTTTGAAATTATGATTTTTTTAACAGTCAAATTGGTGTTCAGTGATGTGAACTGTTCACATATTTATCTGAACAATATAAATTATAATAAATAACAATAACTTGAATAAGTATTGTATATGAGAACTAATGAGAGGGACTCGTATCTTTATCAAAGTTCAGAATATAACACAGATGACTATCTTCTGGGTTTCAATTTTTTCAAAATTTCTCGACCCTGTATGATCCATGTTGGTCTTTATTACATTAAACAATATCATATCGTCTATTGTTTGAATTTCTTTGTAGCATTGAGAAAAAGAAATAATAAGTATGAGTATAGTTTGATATCTAGAAACTAGACTAGATTTAAAATATTGATATGACTATTTTGTATATCTATATACAGGTTAACAATAGAATAGAGAGAGAAACCTGCTAGAAAATAACTATCCTATCAAACTATAACAAATCACCCAATCTTTAACAATTATATATCTCTACAATTTAACTCTTTGATGTGCCGACCGATTGTTCACATTTTTTTCCGTTTCTTTTTTTTTGAAGTAAACATATATTTTTTGTAAAGATGAAGAAGGGATGGGAAAACAACAGGGGCTACATTTTGTTTCCTTTTTATTTCTCCCCCTAGGGGCTTCAACTGTCTTTAGTTAACATGATAATAGGCACGTGCAAAACATTTACGTTGTTTGAATCTAATGGCGGTGTTTAGTTTTGTCTTCATGTTTGTTATTCTGAATAAGCCAAGGGCAATAATCCAATAAAGAATAAAATGTTAGTATATTTCTATATTGAAGCATTATTAAGAACTCTTATTCTATTCCATTCAATTTATAATATTGATTTTTCCACTGTAAAGGCTTACAACTGACATGGTCAGAAAGTTTCTGTGTACCACATTGACAATCGGATCAAAACTACAACAAATATTATATGGTCTTTTAAATGAAAAATATGGTCTGAATATTAATTCAATATTTCAAAAGAGGGTGGAATTCTGGAATGGATTGTAAATAAGGAATGGCTAGAATGGATACCCTGTCACATTAGACAATGAACTTTCCTTCTAGCATTGATTCTTCTTTCAAAAGTTTTTTTCTTCTTTTCAGAGATTTGTCAGCAGTCTGTGAATGTTAACGGTTCAGAAGGTGAGTTTGTGTTGCTAATTGCGCTTATTAATTTCTGGCTCCGAAAGAAAGCGGGTCGTATAGAACTATTATAATCCCACATGTGTATGTATAGGGTCTGGATGTTCTTTCAATTCAAATAGTCGTATTTCTTGTCAATCTGTTTTTGGTCATTCTGGGTGGACTTTGGCAGTAGTAAAAGACTGAATTGATATTCAAAATAGACCGTTTCAACCACATTCACTCATGGCATGACTGAATCCCTTGAAGATGAATAATGGCACAACCAAAGTTTCTAAATGACACTTAGTTATGACTTCATCAGGAGTTTTTTTTCACATTGTCTAATTTTCTTGGCTTGGCTTTGAATCTTCTACTATTGAATTGATCTGTTAACATGACCATCCAGATTGAACCCATATATCAGCTCATTTCATTAAATTTTCGTAAATTAAACATCAAAATCCGGCTTCTTAGGACACACGGATTAATTTGTAGCGCATACATGTATTATAATGTAACGAGATAGCTTTATGTGTGCTATCCATATATCAAAACACTGCAGTTCACAATATACCTTCAACTCCGTATAGGACCTACAATTTACTATTTCAAGTTTAAAGTTGACACGATTTACCTTAAATCCACCAAAGTAGCCCAAAAACTGACACATGTCACCTATTTATCATGGTAGATATACCTACATACTTATATACAAGAGATAGTCTTAAATAATGATCAAAGGTAACCCAGGTAGAAATAAGGATTTTCGTGCCACTAAATATAAAAGGCTGGAACTGCGGGGATAAATCTACACTATTGTTTACTATAACGATATTTAACCTTGTTAAAGTTAGGATATATCACATCTAGATGTCTAGGTTACAAAGTTAATCCCTCGGGTTAAGCCAAGTCTCGTTATAGTCGCTATTTCACCCCTAGTGTTCACTACAAATTAGCTTTCAATTTGAGTTTCTAAGGTGTAAATTATAGAAGAAATGTAAGAGTAATCTATTATTTGGTCAGAAGTCGTAGTAATGGTTAACGTCATGTCTTTCACGGATGTAAACCCCTTACTTGAAATTGAATACTACAGAAATCATTCGCATTTTCTCTAAAAGACCGTTCTTAGATATATCATGCAAGAATTCCTCAACAATTGGATAATAATAAGATAAGACATGATATATTGGGTTGACTACTTTGGAAATGCACATCCTTTTTATACATAGGTTTGACTCATAGGTAGAAATATTATGATGGAAATGGGTCGGGTGTGGTTTGAGATACCTAATTTATGCAGTATTCACATTACATTTTTTGATAACCTGAATGCTCTGACTCTAACGATGTCTCCCTCCAGTAGTCTATGTAAGTCAGAGGTGTGACTGACAGAGATTGCAGTTCACAAAAATTATAAAGTCTTACCATCACAAAAATTCCGAGATTGTGTACTGTTTATTTAATATTATGAAAAACTCGTGTGGATCAAAGATAAGCACTAGAACAATATGTACAGTAATGTTGTAAAGTTATATGCTATATCCTTGACCCACCAGAATGACTCTTGTACAAAATCTGAAACGTTTTATAGCTCTTCTTAACAAAACTGTGAAGGAGATGGGTGGTTAGACCAGATTGAAAGTGTCAAAATTTATTCAGAAACTCTTTCACTTTTCTCATTGTAAGTAGTGCCTTTTGAGATACATTATTTAATAAATTCTTTGAGAGATGGTTAAGGGTTCTTAATTTCGACAAGAATTTTCATGAAAACCAAACATACCTTACAACACTGACCGTAACACCCAATTATAACAAAGACCAAATTTTCAAAATTTGAAAAGAAAATTTATTTGATAAATTTTGTAGTGCTCTTCAGTGTTTTTGTGAAATTGAATTCGTGTAACAGAGGCGATGGTACGTGTATAATTATAATCTTCATTTTAATTGCTGATACAACACTTTAGTCTTAGACGCGTGGATAAAGTATATGATGCACACTTTTCTTATTGTAATGATGTAAAACATATTATTATACTAAGTACACATTGTACTTACAATTCTTATACTGCTTTATAATTACTCTATTTATTTATACTTATACTATCATATCGACTTTACTTGAGTGACACTTACATCTTCAAACTACGATGTCAAATAGAACATTAAAGAGTCTTTTATCCAGGACAAGTGTTGAATTTAAAAATTATCCAACCAGCCACAATACATGAAAGAATTTAACTTATGAAATGTAGATGTATGAAGAGTCAACAATAAGCTTTATCAAGTCAACAATAATGCTGTGTATACAGGCATACTTTCAAAGTAACATTTTCAAATTATGCAATTATGTGGTTAAATTGGTAGGTAAAGTGTTTATAAAAGTTTCCCGAATGCATTCATATTTTAATTTAACCGCCCAGGTGAAATGGATACATGTAATCATTCTTTATAACTGTTTCTGTCAAACCAGTACAACGGACCACTACATTATAATTATAGTTATATAAAATAGTTACGTAAGGCTAACCGGAAGTGAGGTATATATAGAAAGGTACGTATAACTCGCAACTTCTGAAACCAGAATATTGCAGTGTGGTAAAGATACTTCAATGCGATTTTTTTCTAAATGTGCTAGATTGAATCTTGGTGCACTAGTGCCTGGCCTGTAGATAATCTGAAATAACTAGTTCTCACAACGATTGAATGCGTTCATGATAAAGTTTACCCAAATTTAGACAACTGAAAGACGTTTTTATCAACACACCCTTATATGTGCTATATTTGCAAATTATTAATTACATTTTTTGAAGAAAAGGTTCAATGATTACCCCTATAGAGTTTTTATTTTAAATTTCGGAAGTGTTCAAAATAAATTGAACCCCCATATAGTGAAGGTTAAAAAGCTATAACAGTTTACCACAGATAGGAGAATCTGTTTTCGATTGTTATTGATAGCCATTGTTTTGGCCATGTCCAGTGGGATGGATTCAAGTCTCTTTGAAAGTTTCTTTGAAGACAGTTGACCACAATTGGTTTCGGACAAGATTCGGTCAGTGGTCATCAAGCTTCCGTAACTATAACAATACGCTGTATACTACAGCAGGTTGTAAATTCATCAATGAGTATATAAAGCCAACCCCTCGTCGACTGTCTATTAAAGATAAGCCTAAGATATGGGGGTAATATTCCAAACTTTTCTTTTCATATTACCAACAATGACTGGACATAAACAATAAGTCACCAGGACATGACCCTTGGTCAGATGACAAAAACGTAAGGCTGTTGAAATACTGATGGTTGTTCTCACGAACGTTTAAATATTTCAAAAAGTTTCAACATAACGTTAGTAAAACAGTAATAAATCTTCAGATTGTCTCATAAGCTATATTCCTTTTATTTTAAAAAGGTGTTTAAACAGCACGACCGATATTTAAATATGAAAATAGTTAAAAGTTCTATTTGAATGCTGAAACTAGTTTAATGTCCTCACTTAATCGACGTGGTAATGAACTGTGAAAAGTTTCGTATTATGTATTTATTTATTTTTGTGCTAATATATAATTATTGAACAAAGTATCTATTTTATCTTTAACCCTCCCCTTAATTAAGATTTCGGATTGGACATACTCTCTAATAGACATCTTATAATAGACATAGCAATTGACAAGTTTAGGTATTGAGGCAGACTGTTGTTTCTATTCTAAAGGCAGCAAATACTAATAAAAAATAATTTATGTAGAAAAAATGAATTCTATAAAACGGGTTTTTAAATAGTCAATATTTTCTAAAAGTCTATTAAATCTTCGTCGCTAAACTTAAAAACCTATTAGGTTTTTAACTTTTATCACATTAATAATAATGCTCTATTTGAACATTGAATCATGTATAAATAAAATTTAATAAGCTCGATTGTTAACACGAACCTTAGAAATTGCTCAGAATCAAAACATTGAAATTAAAATCATTGATCCACCCTAACTATTATATAGAATATACATTTTATTTAACACCAAGAATTAACTAGAAAACTTATCAAAACATTTTTCTCTTTCTCATAATATTTTTTTGAGCAAACCAAAAGACAAAAGGAACAAAACCCTAACTTAGCGTCACTGTGTGCCCTTGGTAGGTCGCAAGGTGCATTTCTTTCCGTCGTATTCTTCATCGTATTAAGTAATAACCTTTAGAATAGTAGCTTTATACAATGGCACACGAATGTCTATAGTGTAAACTAAATAGGCGCGTGTCGCAGGGTGCCTTCATTTATTGCATGAAATATTTATCTAATAAGAGTAAATATTGTCAACCTGAAGGTGTGGTTAAAATGTTAATATAGCTCATATTTTACATACAAATTTCTATGAATTTAAATAATAACGGTTAGAGACAAGATATCAAATCTTCAGTTCGATAAGTACAATCAATATTATCTCCCTTTGTTTGTTTTTCTTCTCAAATATCAGGAAGGTGCTGTACTTTGTCTATCACTTGATACTTATACACAGCGCAAGAAACTATTGTGGTTCTTTTGGTTACGTTCAGAGGAAGTCAAGTCGGTATATCGAAACAGGCTCTGATATCCACGGTCAGAGATGTTCACTTCATCTGGTTCCTTTTGCATGCAACTATTGATGATATTGTATATTTTAAAGTGATGAGTGCGTACGTAAATTTGCTTGTAGAACTTCATCTTTCAAAAATAATCAGACACCTTGTTCTTTGAAATTTATGCCATTATTAACAATCATACGGAGCACAATATGCGGGTGAAAATGTTAATACAGCCCGGGACATGTTGAATTGAAGAAGAAAGGAAAGATTTTTACTCTGAAAAGTAATACGAATAGCAATGATCTTATATGACTATATCCTTTTAAGCAATGATCTTATACAAAGCACGATCTTGCTTCTACATAACGCAATTTTTTTGACTTAACACCCTATTACGTTTAACTATCAGCAACATGGTAACAATCATCATTGTGACCACATCCAGACATTTGTGAAGTGGACTTTTTGTGAAAAATGTGACACACAAAGTGCATGATTAATTTTCTAAATACAGGACAAATATAAAGTTGATCAAACACTCGAGTTAGTCAATATATTACACTCAAATAGTAATTTCCAAGTGCTTGACACTGGTACTAAAATCTCTCAAATTCCACAGCATTGTCACTGACAGTGAACTGGTTATTTGTGTATTTTACGATAAATTGAATTTCAAGTAGCCACTATTCATGTAATAGTGATGCTATGGCGATATACGAGACACGTGCATGCCCTTTGTTTATCATGTCCAGTGGGTGGTCATTCTATATTGACAGTATTAACAGAAGTAGTGTTCTTTGGGAAGTTACACCAAAGGTGTGAAAGAAATTATTGACTCTAATCATTTCAAGTATATTGACATATCTTTGTATTTTAGGTTTATATAAACAGCTTACTGTAAGAAGCTATGGTATATCTTATAAATTACAATTCAACTACCAACTACTTCGACTACCAATAACTACCTAGTTTGCGGCATAAGCTGGAAGCGAACGTTAACTTTTCATCTACTTACCAAACTAATAAATTAGTGGGCAGTGTATTATAAATATCATTCATATTACCATTATACACAATTACCAATCCAACAGCAAAGCACCAATTCGAAGAGTGATAAGAAATTCCTTGATAAAATTATAAGTGTTAGCCGACTTAAGACTGAAAATCTTTTGGAATGTCCGTATATTGCTAGTTGGATTCTCTTCTATTAGATTGTTAGGATGCTTTGGCTGGTACTTTTGACTTTCAAACCCCTGAAGTTATGAATCAATTTGGAGAAGCTCATCAAATGACCCAGGATACAATATTCTGACACATCATATAATATAATCACTTTTGTACGTCGAATTTTAGCTGGGAATTTTCAATCTAAAACTGACGAACCGCATCTAATGGATTGATATTATTGGAAAATTTCATAATTTTACCAAATCTTATGAATGGCGTACCGGATGGGTTAATGTATTGAAATTATGAAATAATATTCAACCTTGAATATAATACCAAGTCCGATGACATGTTTACAATATATATTAAACAGCATGTTAATAAAGCTTAATATAATTACAGCAAATACTTCATTTCATTTCAATACATCCATATTTCACTTGTAATTACTAAACAGTTGAAAAGGTTACCTTTGATTTTATTGCCGTATTATTTCAATGTCATTATCAAAGGCTGTAAAACTATTACCGATACCAATACATCATACAATAATGTTCTTGAATTTGTAGTTTTTAAAGGAATTTGACAATAGACAGGTGTGATTGCGATGGTATTCAAGGTGTTGATAGAATCACCAGCGGCGAATTGCAATTAACTTTATTAAAATACACATAGCAATTGTTTGTAAACATAGAAAGAAAAAACACTTGATCAGCCACTGGTACATCTAATGATCCATACATAACAAACAAATTGTGGTTTGTTTCTTCAATAGAAAAGTGAAAACTATTGAAATACCACAAGAGCCAATTTCTAACAAGTTCAACAATACAGGTGATAAACAAGTCAACTATTAATTGGATTTTAATGTTTTATTCATATAATTTCAAAATATTTAATATTGAACAATTCACTATTTATTACAACAAAACAAACACACACCATTCCAATATTTAAATAAATGGCGGGAAAAGATATGACATCAAATTAAATCATAAATGTCAATCGGAATGGATGTCAAATCGTTTTGTTCAAATAAGTTATTTTGTGGTATAAATAATACTTTCATTGGGTTGAAAAGCTGAATAAAAAGTACCAATATCAGGTGTACACCTCCAAAATATCATTAAATTTAAGACTTGTTGAATTAAAATTAAGATCTGAGGCAAAAATATATATTAGCTAGTATGATTGATGTAACCGACGATGAACTATGACATCTGCTATGTTTCAGATGGCTCAATATTGGTGATATGATGAAAATTGAACAAACTGCACCAGAATCGTGGTGTTATAATTTCTATAAATTTTCTTGACGATAACCATTTCTTATATTAAATACTCCTTTCTGAGACCGTTTGGAGTGTGAAAATCAAAGTTCAAACAACTTGTCTGTTATTAGAATAACATTCTTGAGATCAGTCAAAGAGGTGTCGGCCACCCTAAATAGCAAATCGGTATGCAACACTCGAACAGTTTATCCAAAATTCTGCATTCAAAGCATTGTATTCAAATACAACGCGGTCATATCAAAGAGTGATTTTCTACATTTAAACATCAATATTATTACTTTATTAATGTAATGGCTCTAAGCACCTGCATACAATATAAGTATTTAAGTTAAAGTCGTAGTATTTGGACGGTTTAGAAACGTAACACTTTAAAAAGGGTAAAGAGTGGGTTAAGATGGTCACCATCTGAATCAATAATAGATACAATAGACTAAGTTGCTATTTAATACCCTCCTCTATTCAAGTCATTCAAGATTAAGGAACTAGACCACAACACATTTAATAGGTTTGTACTCACTTGGCATAAAGCCTGTTTTACTCTGGTATTCATGTAGTGTTTATCTAAGTAAGAGATTTGGCTATCTGAACACAGTTTATCTTAAATCAATGTTTAGTTCAATATCTTAACGTGAGATATGAGGACTCGAGAAGATCTATTTATGCCTAAAGCTACAGTTTATTTTCTTGTATTTTAATTTATTGTAATGTTTGTAATTACCTGATTGTCTTGTCTTTCATCTTACCGACTTGTATTTTAAATTCAATGTAATTTCTACCGTGAGAATTTAACATTTGGGTCAAATAAGGTTCAATTGAAAAAGTAACCTTTGGACAACCTTCAACACTTTCCCGATGTTTCTTTAAACTAAATCGAATGGAAGACCTAAATTTTACCCTCTTTAACCTGGGATGTTACCTATCATGATCAAACGGGGAGTGGGGTGCCTTTTTTGTCAAAAACTAAGCAAAGAAAGGTAATTTCAATTGTTATGGACTACACGGATGTCAGGGAAGACATTTAGTGTGTGGATGTTTCTATTAATGCAATTTAACTTTCTGTCAAAAATCGTTAATAAATAGTTTGTAAAGTCATAATAAAATGTTTTATATTCAATATATTCAATATGAATTATAAGCTGGTATAGGGTTTACAATTCAATTCTGCTCTTAATCAAATTGTACTGCACCAATACACTAAACCCTACACCAATCACCTTACTTTACTATGAGGAATAATATGCGCAAAATATGAAATGAGTCTTATAATTTTACTCATTTTTCTGATTTGCCGGGAACCCCATTTAAAGTACAATGAGGTGGCTAAGAAAGTAGCCTACCAGGCATCTTTTTCCTGATCTTTCCGAGCCCTCGATATACACAGGCTATATCAGGATCACTCATCGTACATCCGATGGATGAGCAAATTTGCTCTGGTGGATTTATGCTGAATATAAGTTTGTGTCTATTATGACCCACCGCCGACTAGAAACCCGAGTCCTGTACGGTCATAAATATTACACGTCAACAGAAAAATTCAGTTAATAATATATAATACAAGATAAGTAAAAAATAAACAAAGGCCGCATTCATTATTACAGAATATTTCACGTTATTTAATAACATAAACTGACAGGGACACGCGCCAAAAATGCATCCAGCAGACTTCGCTTACACAAAAATACTATGTTCATGTAAAGTTTTTTTCACTGAGTTTCCGCCGTCCTCTACAAGGTCATATATAGAAAATGCACGAAAAAATTCGTTATTTTGCGTTGACATCCTATGTGCATAAGCCTTTTATATTAATGATAAAAAACTATTTAGAAAGTGCATATGGTATAATGTTCTGGATAGATGTAATCGGTTAATAGTGTCATTGGTGGATTATCCCTTTAGAGCATGGTCGATCGCATTGTCAAATACACTGTACATGTATAGGCTTAAAACACGTAACACTATACAAAAAAACGAAGATAACCCTGTAACAGTCACCAAAATCTCGAAATATAAAGGCAAGGTGACAAATCAGAGGTTATTAAACTGGAGAGGCCTAAAGTTGTTTTTTGTTGGTGGCAAACGTAGGACATTTTCTCGATGCACCTTCGAGTTGTCCTAGTAACTTATATACACACACTAGTAAAAAGATTGAACATAAAGAAAGTACGACGTCTTTATGTAAAGTTCAATAACTGGACGCCTCCTAGATCAAGATATTATCATTTATTATAAAGAATAACACTAGAAGTGAATTCGACAGCGTCTATACCCAGATTGAAAGATAAAAAAGCAGAGTTAAAAAGAGTTTAAGGTCGAGCAGTTCGTATAGATAAAAATTCAATTGTACAATTCAATGATATTCAATAAAAGAATGCTAATAAAGTAGAAAGTGAACATATTAGATTTTATTCATTCTATTGAATAATAATAGTGAAGCACGTGCAATATATTATATTGGAAGAGAATTGTGGTATAATTTGAGTATTAATAGTTGTAGAGATTTCAATGTGTGATATGGCTCGTGTCTTCAACGTTTTCACTTGGTTACACACGTCCTAACATCATTTCATCAATATTTCAATACTTCAATCTATATAGTATCTAATCACTTTTTCCTTTATTCTTCTAATCTATTAATTCTCACTTTTTGAACGAAAACATCAGTGGTAAACACGACGTGGTCTAGTATTGGTATCAATTTATCATTGTAGCCTATTGCTCTACATTATTTTGAGTAATGGTTTTAACTTTTATTTATTTATTCGATCTTGTTTAGGACATGGGCAAATGTATTTTTGTTGGTATCTCGATTATAAGAGATAAATGAAAGCTTGCAAATTTATCAATAAAATTGAGGTCACAGGAGATTGTTTGTGGTTGCATGTAGTGTTTAGTCACAACAGTTACTTCAACCATTACAAACCGTCTTCGGCACTGAACAAGAAAAAGCTGCATTATCTCTCAGGATGACCAGCTTGATGGTTATTGTAAAACACCAGCAGTGGCATATTCTGGTATTTTCCTGCACAAGAGAAGATGGTAATAAACTGCCAAATATGATAATGTGTGAAAATAGTTCAAGAGGGGTGTTTGTTACCTTATTATATCTATTATAATAAAGTAAATAACTCTTTATAGAATTATCCTTCTAGAAAAACTTCAACTTATTCACCGACTCGGCTTGATTCTTCAACTCAGGTGGAAGCAAAACGTTTTATCGCTTTGTTTAATGGTATTAACAGCATGTTGAGGGCCCTTATGACACTAATAACAAATTTAATATTTCTTTCAAGTAGGTCAATAGATAGGTATATTGTAAAGTGTTATCTGATATTTTATTCAATTTTCTTTGTTCAAATCAAGGCAATTACGTGGAAAATGACAAGTTAGACATTTACTTTACTCGGGGCTTAAACTCTAATTACTGATGGTCCAGCGAACATTGGAAAATGTAATGTAATAAGGAACAAAATTATTGTTACACCTTCAGGGGAAGATTTTTTATAAAAGAATTTTAAAAAATCCCCATCGAGAAACAAGTGAATCGGGGTCAGTATCACAGTAAATACCAGACCATGACGTCGATACTGCTTTGTTTTCCTTTTGAAAGGCACAAAAGGGATTAAAATGACCAGAATATATTAAAACTTCGAGGCGGGTGTACTCTCCAGAGTATAAACCGATAAGTATGAACTTATAAGGTTACTGCAGCATAAGGTTTCGTAACCCAATCAAACATTTAAGAAAAATCTTATTTTCTACGATATGTGGAAAACTATACAGTCGAACTTGTATTCAGTTTGTTGTAGTTGATCAACAATAAATATGAACACGCATCCTTTCAGAAATTTTCCGAAGCTAGACACATTGTTTCAAGTACTAATCATACCGGAAACCTTCCTTGGGTGTAAGTTTTTAAAGGTTGTGCATAAAGTTTTGCGGTCGGCTGTGTTAACAATTACTTACCTATGAATGATATACTGCAAAGATAATGTATACATTTACGTTTAGTAACACGATGCATGTGCATTAATATGGCTGGCTGACTTTACTACAAATACTACCCCTGAAATTAGTAGACTGTTCCATTTCCTTTGATATGCATTATATCTCACACAATGTACATGTTTTGACACGGATACACGGAGATTTAATAGTTAAAGGTAGATTACTGAAACACCTTTTCATATAGTCAAAAGTATACAAAACTTTATTCTTGGTGGGACGGGACAAACTACGTGATAAATAAAAAACCCTTTTTCACCAGGAGAGAACAAGATTGATGGTGAGATGACATAGTGAATTTCAACCTTGAAATGGCAACCTTACACCTTGTGTCATATATAATGATACCTTAGTGTGTCGACTTGATGTTTTCTTCTTTCATAATTCAATCTGAACCGTGTAACATTATACTCTCTCTAACAAATAACATAGATGTAATGTTAGGGTTTTTAGACCTAGAATAATGAACTCTTCAAACATAATAGATGACTAAGAAACCTTTCAGACTTGGCTTATAGATTTCTCAACTCACACTTTGACCAGAAGTTAGAAGTTATGGACTTCTTTGTGGTTTAGGGAGGTAAAATTAATTGATAACGTCCTTATTTTGTTGAAGAGGGTTGGGAATTTTAACCAATAGCTTAAGGCTAGTCTAGTTACTAGGAAATTTGTCACTTATATTGTACTGATGGTCGTTAAAAATTCATATAAAGAAAATTCGGTCACTAGAGTACCATTTTCTAGTCCTCTTACTTTTGAACATAACCTCTTGGAATTTGTATTCCACATGCAGAACTTGAGATACACAAATTTCTACTGGCACCAAGGCCTCGGCAATTTAAAAACTATCCCAACTTACCTGAACTAATTACAATATCTGTAGTTCTCAGAAACAGATTTGAATTTGTATAATGATGATGTTAAAGTATTGAAAAGAGATTCAAATATTATTGATGTAGAAAAAGAGGTCAGGGGGTTATCAAGCCACTCATTACTTCATTTTAATCCCTTTTATTATCAATACATATTAATATTGCTTCATTACAGATTAGAGTCGTTAGATTAATCCCCAGGCTGTAGTCTCTGACATCAGGTCACTCTTCTTTATTATAAAATAATTCAACTGAACACTGTTTTATTTCCAATTTAAAAACAACTTCTACAATAATCATTGCAATGGAAAAATTATTCATTGCATTGAAGGATATGACTTTGTTCCACTCTTTATATTATTATTACATTAAAGAGGGGCGGTAAGATAAAAGACAACCCTCATATTAACTAACTCATGTTTTGGTACAATTCAATTGTCCTGGAACCAATCTGTGGTTTAAATTTGTTTTTCCCCTGGGGTGAGAGTTGATCTTGAGAGTTAAGAGTGGGTCACGGATTCAAGTTTAAGCTGATAAATACAAGAATTGCTGGTAATTAAAATTGATTTAATTATTCGCGTGAACAGCTATTATATGAATGTTTTGGCGGTGTGGGATAGAGAGATCGAACAGACCATGCTGTGACAGATTTGGTTTATGGAATGTTGGGTGAGAGACAGGGATTCTTTGAGAATATTCCTTTTCGATTTTCATTCCTAAAGACATATCAAACAAATGATGCTGTAGGTGGCACGATTGTATTGTATAAAATCTATATATATATATAATAATTTTACCAGCGTTTCATTCTTGGGAATATTGTTCGACTTTTTAAATATTGCCATCTGTGCTATATGGCACCTGTATATGACGTATTCTTGCGATTGGTAATTAATTAAACAGTAAAAAAATACTGGATAGAATTTATTAAAATTGTCGAGAACTCTTTCCTATGACTTCTCCACCAAATTATAACAATGGTTCAAATGATAAGGTCCCAAACTTTGACAAGGGATAAAGCGCCCTTTTTTCTTATACCAAGGCAGGTCATTACCTACAATACAAAAAATGATGTGCATCATCCACATGTAATTACAGACTCAATTTATGTCTTACAAGTATTTCAATAAACTGAAGATTGATATCGTACCTTGTCCTCGACAATACAACATGTTTCTAGTATATAGACATGAACAACAGTAGCGAACTTTACTTATCAACTGGCTTAGTATTCATTGTTGGGAGATCTATGGCTATATACTGGACAATAAGAAGTTATTTGAAATGCTATGCTAAACGATGTATAAAGAATGACTGAAGATGTAAAATTTAACATATCTGTTAGAAGTAGTGGTATATCGTTCCACGTCATTTATTGTTAACAATCACTATATATTTCATCTCTCTTGCAATCTCTTTCATACCAGATGCTCAGATACTCAACTAATTTACTCTAGAGATGTTCTCAATTCTGTTGGGTTTTTTTTCTACATGAATGTTATGCGATACTGATCTGAAACAGGGCGGACAGTGGCACGAAATTGTAAAACTCAAGACAATGACACTGGACTCCAAGGTATGGCACTCCAAAGATATCTGAATTAGCTTTTAATAAAGATGATACTGATAGGATGCCCCTGGAACCGTTGATAATTTTATGTTGGCAGAACGTTCTGCAGTCAAAGTTAAATAACACAAAACCTGCGAAAATATTTAGGTACTTCTCAAAAATTGGTTATTTCGTCAAGTAACTCTTCTGTTAAAAAGGTGTTTCTCCAGCTAGGAAATCTAAACTGCCATTGTAATGTTGTCAGTGCACTTTATGTTGTAGGCGTGGTTTGTTGGTGATATATAATGTTATATGAATATAATTAGTGTATATGTATACCATATCCATATTATTAATCCCTACAGATTATATATAATAGTATACTATCATATTTTACTATCTCTTTAACACATCATTAAACTTTAAACAATTCTTTTTCTTACTAGATAGTGATAGAGTTACGTTTCATTCACATTATAAACATTAACTTTACTATATCTTTATCCTAACTTACAATACTTGTGGTTAACATTCACAACTCTGCACATGTTGATGCTTTCTTGGCATTTACCTTTCTGGCTTCGTATTGTCAGTGTTGCTGAATGCGGTGTGGAATTTTGAAAGATCAAATGTGCTTCAAGGTGTAGGAGCTAGGACACACGTTAGCAATGCTTGTCATCAAAAGCTTTTGACACTAGTCGATACTGAAACATACATCTAGGCTTATGGCCTGCTTTAGTTTGCATGAGTACAAATTTGGCAATGATGATTATCCTCAATTACTCTATGCTTGTTCCGATGATTTGTTATATTTCAATATAATGTAGTTTGGTGTAAGATAATCAATCCTAGTTATGTGCCATATGAACTTATTCCATACTCTACTTAATTTAAATGTATCTGTATTAAGAATCTCTGGGCAGCTAATTATGGTGAATCCATTGTACTATATGACAATTACGCGATAAAAAGTATATGTGTAAGTGCGGTAATCATATAAAATTCCGGAATGTTATGTAAATTATATAGCGCCGCTTTCCGTTCCTCCGCATGTCCTCTTTTGCCTAGTTTAGTACAACATTAGGTCCATCATCTAATCCATCTTGAGTTATAAAAAGAACATAAAAGAGGTGAGTAATATAACAAGTACATTAAAACAAATCTGAACAATTCTTTCTTTTGATCTAATAAAGCTGCTAAACAGATAATTTACGTCTTAATAAAGACTGTTTAACACTGGACAATGTAAACCGGATATAGGTAACAGTTACCACAGAAACAGACAACCAAATAGAAGGCGTATTGGTAGATAAGGAAGTTACGTAGTAGGTGTATAGTTGGTGTAATATAAGAAACAATAGATTGATCAGATGGTCACCTCACATCAAAGGATATCGTATTGTAATCAGAGGATATTTTATATGGAGTGCGGTCGAGTTGAAACTAGAGTTTATTAGCACCTTGATGGACATTATTCAAGTAGTTGTATTCAAGGTTTCAATATATGATAGATCGCCATTTATACAGTATAATTAAAAAGATGCCGAAATTACTGGACGTTTGACTTGTTTAGAACATTGGACATCAATTTACAACTTTTGTTATTAAATAAACCTGAATCCGATACGTTTAAAGTTATTACCGCGATCTTCAAACATATTGCTAAATTGACACGACATTGTCAAAGTTTCTTCACAGACTAGCCTGAAATGAGCATTTGATTATGTGAACAGAAACATTAAGCAGATGTGTTTCAGGATGAACATTTAGGAAATGATGGTATTACTCCTCATTCTATCATATAACTCTACCAATTAAATTAAAACTATAGATGTATTTGGCACTTAAAGTAACTTCCTTAGTAGCCAAGAATGACAGAAACGGTAAGCAGGTGTAAGGTACGAGACCCAAATATGCTCTACGGTATAACGAACGACCGAATTTAAATTGCTGTATAAAGTTTATTCAAAATAAATTGTTATTAATACTTAACTGAGCTCACAAAAATACAATGTTACAGGTTATGTTCTCTGTATAAATGTACGGATAATTTAATAAATTGGTTTACATGTATATAAATATAAGTTGATATAATCGGAATCCTCCAGAGTTAACCATTATCGTAAAATACTTTAATAATTCGATTCTAATTGACCCTTATATCAACTGAAAAGCAATTTTTAAAAGGTGTGGAAAACACGAAGAAATTTCACGGTTCTAAGCACAATATTTCTTACATATATATTTCCCAGTTTGAGTTCTGAGATTCTAACCGTGACCGTGAAATATCCATTTCAAAATTAACCAAGACACCAATAATTTGATATTGTTTAATGTATCAGAAACACAAGGCAGTGATTTGTAAATAATATACAATAAGTAAAATATAAGTACTATAAGTAAATAAAATAAAATACACGGTTCAAGTGGTATTGTTTGTAGGTATAAAAGGTGTTTAATAAGTATAATTATACTATGATAAGATGTCTAGTATAATTCGATTGTTTAAGGTTAGTAAACTAGACATTCCTTTAATATCTCTGTCAGAGTCTGAAGTGTCTCTTCTCACCTTAATATTTCACAATCAAATAAATAAATACATTCAACTACTGGTTGACAAATTATATTCAATGACCCTTTCTACCCCTAACTTATAATTATATACAATAGTAACATGGTAGAAAATTAGTCCTTTACATATCTACCATTATATACTAATACTTGTTGATCCTTTACATTTCTTTTATAATTATACCTTCTCCTATATACACCTTTAATTATATATCTATGTACATATCTATCCACCCTGATATCAAATGATATACCACAAACCAATTTACCAATTGCTGATTGCAGATCTCATGAAGATGAACTTCCGGCGTGACACTAGTCCCTGATAATCCAGCAGTTAATCTGCAAGTCAATTGAAATGAAAGAAAACGTTGACCCAACGTCTATAGTTTAAGTTATTGAGTGGTGACCACAGAGGATGTTTGTATCAAATAACAATTTATTGTCACAATTAAAAGGTAAAAATACGATTCTTCTGCAATTTTCGACTTATAATTGGTAAAGACAAACCAGATCTAATGTCCCATAGACCGGAACAAGATATTTATGTTAACAACAACAATACAGGACGAAATAGTTTTAAAAATATATACTTATTTGTCATATATCATACACAAACAAAAGTTGCTGTTGGTTTATTCTTCTTCGGAAATGGGTGCACATTAAAGAAAATATGGTTGGTTCCTGGATGTAATCAATTGGTTACGTCCTAGTGGTACATAGTAACCTACTTCTCATTTCTTATGCGGTGTAAAAAAAAAATCACATTAGAATCATTATTAATTCTGCACTTAATTCAATCGAAGTAAAACAATATACTTTTCTTTTAAGCATTTCGTCTTCATTAGTCCGATCTGAAGGTAGCGTTTAACAATATTATCTAAATTAATACACAATTCAGCAATGCAACAAACTTTTGAAAATGCAAATCTCCATAATGATTTTCAGAAACACACTATGCTATTCCCATTTTTTTCTTGTAATTTGTTAAATCGTAAACGGTTTTAAGAATATTTGCGTTATAAATCAATCGTACTTGAGTTTGTAAGAGGGATAGAACCGTTTAGTATATGCATGATGTATAGTGGTGACGGTGATAAATGCAGATTTTATGATGCTGTTGAAACCCTACTTGAATATTGAACAAACACCTAAGAATTGAATGTAGTTAATAGTGATTAATATATTTCACCTGGTAGAAACTCTAACAATAGATACATGTTTAATTAATAGCATGTCAATTCAATATTACTACCCAACAATAGTCTGAAATTTCACACGCCGTAACGAGAAAACACGAGACCTGTGACATCATTAAGGTCAGATTTGTAGTCGGCCATATTGGAAAGGGTCTGAGTAAAATGTTAAAAGACATTGTGTGATAATATCACATTGACAAATCACTAGTGGACAGTCAGACAATATCGCTCAGAAAATTACAAAGCGATGTGCAGAAGAGAACAATACTAATCTGGAACACCAAACGAGTTGTTGAATTGGGTTGAGGTATAATGATCACATTGTAAGACCACTGCTGTGAGAAACTGATACAAATTCTAGAAGAAACATCAAATTAAGTTTTTCTTGCAAACCCTGTTCAGATTTCAATATATTTATGATTGTTAGTGTATCAACTAGCAATAAAAGACTTAACAATAATAATAATAATATGATCTGATGATAACAAACACTAATCGTACCGTCAATTTGATACCCCTTCTCTGATATTATGCACCGCCTTTTTCAACAATAAACTAAGTCCAATTATGTACAATCCTTTGGCTCGCCCATTCCACATGTAGTTCGGATTAAATAATTGTAAAGTAGAAAAATTCACACCGATATACGTTCCATGTACCTGTAGAATATGTTAGTTCAACTGATACGTGCGACAAAGTATACAATGCTCCTATTAACTGAGTTTCTATTTAAGCATTTTCATTTTGTAATTTAGGTAAACTTCGGAAAAAATCTGGAAATCACTGTAAAGAGGTTTGACCAAGGAAAGAAATAATAGAAATGATCCTTAAGTGTGAACTTAATTTGTTACCCTTGTAAAATATAGTTGTTTTTTTTCTGTTTTCACGAAAGATCTTTTGACCTATCTAAAGAGTCTGCAATATGAAAAATATCTGCGCAGATGCTTATTTCTCGTTGCCAAATGAACAGAAATTATGTTCTTAAAAACTATGTAGTCTCTTCCTTAACAAAAAATTGAAAACAATGAGATTGTTATTCAATTATTTTAAAGCGAGGACTACCAGCCACTTTGGTTCTCACACCCACACATATATTGACATTGTTTCATTATTTATACCACTATTTCATTTTGGATATTTACCCACAAAATGTCGAGATTATGTAACAGAAGCTAGTGAATGCCTTAACAATTTTAACAGTATAATTTAAACGTTGATTAAGAATGATTAGAGATGACGAACGTGATACAAACAATATGGAACCTCAAGTGGTCAATGAGAATGCTTCTAAAACAAAATGACATTTCTATCTGTAGTATTGTACAAACTTGAGAGTTTTAAACAATATAAATGAGACGCGTGCCTGTACAATTTCTAATCTTCAAATAAAATCTAAGTAAATAAAGTAATTATTGTTCAAGATAAAGATTTCACTTTATTGATTCAGTTGGCAGTGTTGAACTTAGTGAATGGGCAAGGCTTGGTGGTACAGTACGACAAGTTTTAAGCGAAGTTACCATTCAAACAAAATCACGAAAAAAGTTTTGTATGACAGGCTTAAATGAAGGCGAAACATTTTTGACATTGAAATTCCCATGAATACAAACCACTTCCGGTTTATTTCTTATTTTAACTAAAGTACATCTTATAATGAAAAGTTAACAATATGTTTTACCTCAATCAATCTCTAATCTTTTGTAGAAATGGGAATGAAATCTCAATGTTTCAGAGAGGTAACAATGGTTCCTTGAAAATATCTTGATTTGATCAAGTAATTTGATACAGATCACTCAGAAGGGTCCCAGGGTCAAAGTCAGGACCAGTATTTACGACCATACAACTGAAGCCACACAATTTTTAACTTTATGCTACGGAGAGCTAGGCTTATCTCGAAATCCGGTAAGCCCCTTGTTCAGTGTCCCATAAGGCATTGCTAGAATCTCCTTCAAACGCTCATTAAGGTCGAGGTTATTAAGACACTGAACATCTATCGTTTAGTTTCCTTGTATTGTATGTTGTATGGGCGTTGTATTGAATAGGTACAAGTTTTCATTAAAAAAGTATAGGTTTTCTATACTGTAATGAAGCTTTCAAATATCAGAAACTTTTATCACTTTTTCACTAACTTTCAAAAATTGTCATTAGAAACGTCTGTCAAATCATCTTAAACGTCACTTCACTTACTCTTATATGGTAATATAATACTTCCTTTAAATACGCTCTATTGCGTTTAGCGTGAATATATTTAGCCTTATTGTCCTGTACATTCCAGTGAAGTGTTTTCTTACTGGCCAAAGGCATGATGTTCGCCTTGAGTTAACGGTCAGATCACAACAAGGTGGTCTAACCATCTCGTACAGGTTTCCCTTGAGAAAACAAGTGACAGTTTTAATGCAGGACGTTAAATGGTTATACATTAACCGGATCTTGCCTTCATACTTCATTTCATCAAATATCACAAACTATTCGGAAAGCGATGTTATGATGAACCAAGAAATTCGAACCAAAATTAATGAAGTATGAAGCATGCTAATTGTCGGCTGCGCATTATTGGTCTCATCATGCATCTTTCTGGAAGCAATTTCCAGTTCCAGATTCACTAAATGCTGTAAAATGCAGCTATACACTCACCATCAAATTTCAGTAAGCTTATAGTATTCATGGATTGTTAAAATAACTATGGACAAATGCTTCCCATGGTTTGGACGGTGCATTTGACCGTGTGACAATAATCAGCAACTAAATTTGTGTTCAGATCTAAGCAAGTAAATCTCTATAATGACTATAAATGTAGAGTTGGCGGTTTTTATGAAACGGAGTTTGAACTTTAACGAGTGTATAGTGTTAATCTATAAATTGGGTGTTAGTAGTGTTAGTGTTAACGGAATCACTACGACTAATCTTAATGTGTTACACTATTTTATTAACTAGTAAGAGGGGGATTTGAAACGGAGGTCTATTTCAGGCTAATGTATCTACTTTCACCATTATATTATTATTCAGTATGGTCTCGACAATACTAGACATGGGTCTTGTATAATTATTTGGCTATCAGTGGGTGTATCCATCAGTAACGTTATTTGATTTCAGATCTTTCAGTAAATCTGTATATTGACTATAATGTATCTATTCCATTATATTTGATGGATAAATAAGTTTTTATTTTATCATCATCTCAGATGATCCCATCATCATGGTCATGGTCATGGTGAACATTAGCAGCATCAATGTATGTACAGCACGTCAACATCGCGATATTAAAAACATGGTACATCTACAGCATCACTATAATATTAAAAGCATAATACATTCAAAGCATCACTTTTTCAAAAGCAATTTGCTTTTTGATACATGTACACAAAGGAAAAAATGCTTGGTTTTACGACAAGGACCTGTTACGAGTTCCCAATGGCCATATCTAAGAATCCTGGAACATATTAAAATTATATTCTTGTCTACAAATTTTTAGTCAGTGTCGTTGTTGAGTTCTTAAGTTCTTCTGGTACAGAGATTGTAGTTAAGGGCCAGGTAGGCCAATTTTTTCACAGCTCACCGTCGAAAATTAAGCCTTCAAAACTATGTGTGTCCAGAATTATCTGCGTTTGAATGTTAAAATGACGACTCATCATTTTAAGTTTGGTTTGGCTATTAAAGGTAGCACGTGTACTTAACAAATCCCTTCAATGCAGATCAATGTCCTATATATTCTGATACAATATGTAGTTCCAATATTGTAAAGCTTATACCCTTTCAATAAATAACTTTATCAACTCGTGCTTCTCGTGTCGTAATAACTTGATTTTATTATTTCAAATGGGACGAGATCTTGATGAAATCTCGATTAAATATCAGTGAAGATACTTTGAATGATATAAGGTGTAACAGGGGATGAGTATGGTATAATATAACATATAATAAGAAACTGGTATAATCGGATAAGCTATAGATTATAATTAGTGGTATAATATAAAGGTAATCAAAACTATTGTGGTATATCATTATATACTTTACAACTTAATGATAATACCATTTATTCAGTTTATTTGGTACAGATAAAATATATGTTTCTCGTAGTATATCTATAATTTCAATGTAGATTACTTTTAACACTTTAATAATGGAAAAAGTGGGATCTTATATTACCACTGTCTTCAATCTGAACAATAACGATAAGATATATGTTAGCAGAACTCTTTAATCCAGATCTACAAGAATCTACAGAAAATAACACAGTTTCTTATTGAACTACATTTGCGATCATAGTTGTTATACCAGGTACCAGGATATTATCTTGTTGCAATTAATATTATTAACCACGTGTATAATACGTGGTATTGACGAGATTCATTTTCCATAACTTAGGTTGACATTGGAAACCATAACCAAAACTATAATAAAAATAAGTATATAGTAATGGTTCGTTTTCCAAAGTTAGAAGGAATCAGAAATGTAAAGTTTGATTTAAATCATTTTGTAAAATCTGATGGATGACAATTCTGCAGTTGATGACAATTTATGGTACAGACGTTAAGAAAAAGATAGTTATATAGACACAGCAAATACCCTTTTAAGTTTTATGCAACGACGCGATTCTCTGAATATACACCGTACATACAATTACTAAATGCTTTTTAAAGATTTATAGATAAATAATTATTGAATGAAATCTGAAACATGACTATCTTCTGTGTAATGCTTGTAATAATCAATTAGTCAGTAGTAGTACAGTCAAGTAACCTAATTTCGTGCTAACCTATTTTTCGTGCATTTCCGGTAAGGATTAATGATTTACATGTGCGACCTCGCGTGAACTCTGCATTTCCTTGTTTTGATAAAACAATTTCTTATCGGCCGAAATTCCTAATAATCCCAAGCTGTAATCGGAATTCCAAGTGTCGTCTGCTAGAATGTAGTCCATCGAATGAAGTCATGTGATTAACTAGCGGATTCCGTGTCAGCAGAAAAATTCTATGGAACACAAAGTGAGCCATATTCTTATGTTATTTCAATGACTTTTAGCAATAAATCACGTTTTGTCAGTCACTATTTTTTTTTAAAATCATGGTTCTTTGAAGGAATTGTCACTAGTTATACTGAATTGATATTAAACATGAATACTAAGAGAAGTTAATTATACCACCCGGTATCCATACAACGTGTTTTTTTCGGCTTATTTCAGATCAAACATTGTACACGAAAATAGGTGACCATTTGTTGTCGAGTTGGTTTTTGAAATATGGGTCAAAGTGAGGGATTCATAGAGAAAATCGAAAAAAAAAACAATTATTTTGTAGAATATCTAAGGAAACATCAAAGACATAGACATTGACGAAATTCGGTATTGAATCTTTATATGCACGAAAATAGGTTACACCAATGTAGTCTTAGTATGATCATTTCATTTAGAATAGTTCAGTTTCAAGTTATTCTAATGTGTTTTTCTATTTGTTACGAAATAATCTCTTTATTTCATATAATGTAATCTTGTAGGACAGCAGTAGCCATCCAAAACTATAAATATTTCAGTGGAGACTTGAAAATATATTACAAACATAATCTGGTCCTTTCTGGACCATATGTTACCAAATTAATTTATATGGGCAGAAGGTAACTGTATAAGACACTCTTCAGCTCAATTGACTAAAATGAGGATATTTTAGATTCGTATTTTGGAAATGAATGAGGTTTCTTATTTAGGTATAATAGTAACATATGGCGGAGAGAGATTATCTGTATATTATACCTTATTACATTCGTGTCCTACTCTGGGTAGACGTCTTGAAAGTGCGGTTTATTATTTCTCTTCTTTAAGTCTTATTAAATGTATGACCTTTATGTAATTAAGGAATAAATATTGTATAAATGATTATGTATCTTTCATATATATTCATGATATGCAAAATGAATTAAATACCAATTGTTTGGAAACTACCTCGGCCTTTTGATATCATTTCTTAGAAAAGGTATTATATTATATTATATATTATGACAGACTATTGTCACAGCTTTAAATCTTTCATTGGATACCTTTCATTTCTCTCTGGGTTGAAAAAATAAAATGGAAAATGGCAAGAAATTGGTGATATATGACAAATCTGTGGGTATGAAGTCAAGCTGTTTAAAGGGTAATTTCTCTGAAAATCAACCGTTGTTGTCAATCATTTATAAATTGAACTGTTGTTGAAATCTCATTTATATTTGATCGGAAACTTTAATCCAATAAGATAAGAGTAGACCGCAATAGGGTCTCTCTTTCATCTTTTTATTGTCCTAGTTGAGTGAAATATGTCTTCCGGTAAGTGTTTTATATTTGAAATAAGTTGCTTGAAAGTTTTAGTGCCATTAATTATTCAGTCCATTAGTTTTAAATATAACTTGATAATCTGTTCTTAACAATCGGTGACTCGGTTAATTTACAATAGAAATATACTTGAAGGTAAAATCAACACTCTTCAATTCTTGTTGATGATTGAGACAACCTCTCGGAAATATCACTCAAAAATATCCTCTTTCATTCAATATCTTATTCTCTTTTACTAAATCATTTTTCATCTTTTTCAGAATATCAAATAATTTCCTATTTTATCAAGTGTCATATATAAGAACAATAGAAGGAGTTAGGAGAGGAGTTTGAAAGGTTTCCAAACCTCTGACGGATAACTCTTGACACGCTGGACAACGCTTTGGTCATAATGTCCGATACAAGTGTCCATCATTCGTGACGTATTGAATAGATGAAACTGACCGTACATGTTCAGGCACCATGGGAAATGGTCAGTTGTTTGTTGACCAGGTAAGCAGGGTGAAAGTTGGCATATAAGTGGGAGGAGTTGTATTGTCTAATTTAAAAGGAGATGACCATTAGATATTAACGTTTGACCTCACCACTCCTCACAATTTCTCAGAACAAGAAAAATATCTTAACTCTTATTTCTACCAATGTTCACAATGAATTAGGAATTAATCTGTTGAGTATTGTATGTTCATTAAGCGTGATGATTTCATTAAGTCTGAATACAGTGAACATTGACATCATCATGTTTAACTATGAACTTTCGTATTTGAACACATGTTCAATTTAACTCAATTTTAACGATAGTGTTACATATTGCGTTCCAGAATCAATTCTAAACATGTCAGGTATATTTTTTTTACTCGTGTTGCATTTTATGAATAGAATTTACTTAATTAAAGGCAACGTCATTTATCGCGAGCACTCATCCCGCTTATACCTCTACAAAGTTTGGATCAAGATAGAAGCCTTGGATCCATCCCTCCCCCATCCAAGTAAACGCCATACAAACCGAATGAGTGTAGACAAATCTCTTCCACATTAAAGCCATCGCCCATGCTTCTCTAATATATCCGTCTGTAGTCAAGTTTTCTTTTTTCTGGTCTAAATCGTGTGACAAACGTTTATTCCCATTGCAGAAAGTTGTCAAATAAAAATAATATTCCCCTTTATTATCACCTTTCATCAAGCATAAAGTTATGAAAAACTACTCTGTTAGAAATTGGATACAGTGACACTAATCCCAATCTATAATCCTTCACAAAGCACAACAAATTTGACCCTCAAAAACTGAGAAGCATTAGCGACATGTCCTTGGGTGGGAATTTAACTGGACACAAAGTCAGGCATCAGACTACATGGTTAATATACATATACAAATTATTAGTATTAATATACACCTAATTATAATATGTATATGAAATTTTTGACACGCTCTGACATGTTAATTTGTATAGGAGATATTTCAATATAGATATAAATTAAAACATCAATACTCTATGATTTACTGTTGCACCAAGCGAGTTTGTTTATTATTTACCTATACTGACAGAGTTACCACCTACTTACAATATATAATGAATATATTTTATCATATAAAATAAGGATGTCACTTACAGATAGTTCAATAGATTGACACAAATAAGTATTATTTACTTTGAATAACATTAAAACCCTTGTTAATATTTAAATCCTTAAAAATGTGAGAAATTTAGAAAAATTTTCTTATGGGATTTCTTTAAGCGTCAATTGGTGCATATTACCTCTGAAATTTCAGATATTAAATGTGTTATTTCTACTGAATAACGCAAACATTAATGCAAGGTTCATTTAAGATTCTACCATTTCGTTTGTATTGTTCCATTTAATGTTTCAGTATTGTTTTGTCATGCTACGTTCTTTCTTAAGTGCTACAATAATTTGGATGAAATTTCAAGCCAAATACAATGTCTAATAAATATGCAGAGAATCCCATGTTGCAAGTTATAATTGCTTTAGCAAGTTTTCTTGTAAATAGTCTTCTTCTGAACATTCCCGGGTGCTGTTGATGGTTACTGATTGTGGCCTTTCAGTTCTATACTGGTCATTATTCGATTCTTTGTACAACCTTCATTTGCAATTTCTAGTGATTTCAAGACAGCATTCTCACTCAATTTGTGATAACTTTCTCTGGTGATTCTAGTTGTCCTTCAAATTAAACCATGCTGTGTGTGGTAAAATCATTAAATAATATTATTATAATTTTACTAGTAATTATCAAGTAGTGAAGTGATTTAAACCTGTAAAGAACTGTAATGATAATTATCTACTTGAGGTATGATTACTCTATTTAAACACTAGTTTCTATCAGATAAGTTTATTTGTGAACTTTTCTATTAATGTTTATTCACCTTCTTCAACTAAAATAAATAAATAAAGCGATAATGATAAAGGACGTGGTCAATCAGGTTTTGTCCACATTGGTGTGAAAATGATGTGTCCAGACAAAAATCGGTTAAAGACTGACCAATATGAGTATGTGTTCTAACCACTGACACTCGGATAGCCATTGTCCACTCATCACCTTAGGACATTCATATGACATGATTATATGTCTACTGGCAGATACAAGGGTGGCATTAAATATTAATTCAGAGAAAATTATAACTTTCACGTCTTAATTAGCACCTCTAAAATTTAAGAATTTGACAAATTTCTATCGTAGTCGCCAGGCATACTGTTTTTAGGTTAACTAAAGTTAAACACATGCTGAGAATTTTTAAAAGTGAAAATACGACTGAAAAGATATGATAATCTATAGCTAATGTCAAGCGTCAATTCTGGTCAATACCTTGTTCAAAACATGCTTAAAGTTGAAATATCCATTTAAAATGAAACAATTATACGTAAGGAACCTTTTCATGATCTATAGAAAATGTTTTGCAGAGAAACATAACCATAGCCTATAACAGCGTTTATGAGTTATAAAAACGTCTGTACAGAATCATGAACGTTCGTCCCCGGTTCTATTCACACATTTTACGCAGAGATATTAACAACTGGTGCAAACATCCTTTTTATCGTTTTTCGGGGCAAAATTGGTGCGTTCTTACGAAACCAAGGGCAGCAACTTATCCCTTAATTCCAACCACCATCTGCAAATTTATGCATATGTACTCTCATAATTTCAATTAAAACTTCCCTATGAAGACTCTTTTTTTGGAAAACTAACTGCTAAGTGATTTGAGACAGAGCAAATATATGGGTACTAAATTACAACGTCAAATGAAAAAAAGAAGAAAAAATCTCTTCAAAGTAATTGATTTATTTGCTAAGACCATGTTCAAGATCTTGAAATCTAAAATGCATACTTGATCATTTAAAAGATATCTTAACACCCCCATTCAGTGCTTAATTCTTTAACTAGCCATCATATGGCCTTTTAATACAGATTTAAACTTATCAATAGGCAATGTTTTATTAATTGAATTATCATAGGAGTGTTTAATCCTATTACAAGATAATCGCGACTACGGTCAGTTGACTCTTACATCACGACTATTGATCAAGTTTCAATAGCTACTTTGAACAATACCTTCATTGACTGAAAGAGACCATTCTCACGACGGTCAGTA
Source organism: Lottia gigantea (assembly GCF_000327385.1). Taxonomy (NCBI): domain Eukaryota; kingdom Metazoa; phylum Mollusca; class Gastropoda; family Lottiidae; genus Lottia; species Lottia gigantea. Next base: position 3,555,381 of record NW_008710662.1, read on the forward strand.
AAAAATATTACTTTGGTTAATTTTAATATGGAAAAATTTCACACGACGTTTTATTCCATTCATTAAAAAATCACGTGGTACAATAGGTCATAACCCTTTTATTCATTTAACTGTGAATTTAGCGGTACACGCTACAAAATAGTTCGAGGGTCAGTCTTTAATCCCCACTGTCAAAAAATATCATTTTCTGGAAAAGACACAAATTCCCTCTAAAAGTAAATAAACGAGATTTGACAATTCAAAAGAAGTTGATCGTTTGGAAACAATTTCTTTTCCGAGTCATTGAGCACATTTGTATGCTTGTATTTGCATATTTTCTTATAAAGTACTGGCAGTTGACATTTGAAGTTATGAATAAAAGAGTTTATTAATTTTCAATATTCTCACTTAACATAATTGTTCAACTATAATACCCTTATACCGGAAGTTATTAATCAGTTATTGTTCAACTGCAAGAGAACCAGACGTTGAGTTTTTGATTCTAGAAAATTATTGTATCTGAATTATTAAATAATAAAGAAACGGGGGTAAGACCATCTTAAAGCATAGACTGACATAGGGCTGTTGGGATATATGAAACATTTAATGATATTATATTGTACTTTATCGACAGTTTATATACAACCATCGAACAATATATAGTCATTTTGGCTCATTAATCATCTACATCATACACTGATAGAATTACATCTTTGACTTTTCTGTAGAAATACTAAATGTTACTGATATTATATATTACCTATTAGTTATATCTCATAATGGCGCCTGTCAACATTTTTTCGCAATTTGTTTTAGAATTTTTATAACAAATTGCAGAAGTGATAAGGTCAATACAGTGATCTTTGTGCATCTGAAATATTATAAGGTTGAAATCATACTCTTTAAGATTTTTTATGTCTTGGTATTTCATAATCAAGAAAATGTTTATCATGCAAATATTGCTTTGAATCCTACGCGTTGTCGTTAGTTCCAGAGTTGCAGCTGTAAATCCGAATTGTGGCTTTTGAATCGGCAGGTCTTCTAGATCTAAATGAAGTTCACCGAACAAGAAGAACTTTCATTGTGCAATACTCTCATACCTTTTATCGAATGTGGGCATGTGTACATGTTACTCGTACGATTTCTTAAAATAACCACGTTCCCATAAACCTTGCAATTACAGCTTGTTGACGTGGCGCTCTCCAGCGGGAAGCATACATTCTACACTAGATTCTTTATATGAACCCTCCAATGATCAGTTGTTATTTATTTGTTATTGTTGGTAAGAACCTCGGAATTATCACTTGTTATTCATCTTGTGAGAGCATTTTCATTTATAACCTGTTCTTAAGTGTAAACCTTCAAGTTACTCGTTATTAGTTATTTGAGTTAAGTTCCTTTTAGAATCATCTTGTACTTAGTCTGTATTGGTGAGACTACAATCTTCAGGGCGCCTTTAATTAAAATTCCAGCTGAAACCAAGAAACCATTATTCTTTGCAAGACTTCTTTTCAAATCTGGGAATGACTATACGATTTCTGATTTGAAATCCTATGCTTTTGGCCATTGGCTATAATGGTACCAATTTGCCATAATATTCCGTATTGATGACTAAATGTCGAAATGTATACTGATGTAAATAAAAACTGAATATCAAAATGTTCATTCTGTATGTAATCATCAACACATGTTACGTGTACTTCTGTGATATATGAGAGTTGAATGTAGGAGACGAGTCTGAATTGAATGAAACATGTAGTTAATACTAGTTAATCTATTTAGACTAATATTAGACTAGTACCATTAAATAGTATTATATTATAGTGTATCGTGATAAAAACAATCTTAATGTAATAATGACAATATATCATATACCTAAAATAAGGTGTCATATAGACTGTGAGTCACAGTGACACACTGACTCTTGCTGTACTGTATTGTTTATCTCACGATGTAATAACATCATTGACAATCGACATGAGGTCCACACCGCTTTATTTCAATTATTTTATCGTCAGAATTTGGACATAAAGAAATCAACCACTTGCAAGGGTAAATTTTTATTTTTCGCCAATCTGGGCAATTAAAAGGGGATTAGCTTTTGAAATGAAAAAAAAAATCAAGTATGTTTTAGAAGGATTTTGTTTTTAAAATATTGTAAAGTACATGATGGTTATCAAAATGCCAGCTCCTAAAGAAAAGAATTCTGGGCGATTTAAATCTGCAAATAAAGATACCTGTACATTACATTTTGCAGCCATCTGGCTTAAAGTGGTCAAGATGACCGAAGGCCAAACTTGACCATTAGGTCAATACGAATAAGAAGTTTTCAATTTGTCAATGATAAATATGAACAATGAGAGAGACATAATAAGAATATAACTTAGTACTAATTGACATGCCATGCTTCTTAATACTGACCCCTTATTTTATGGAACATTTGTTTTCAATAAGAATAGAGACAAGGGCAATAATCCGTGACAACAGCCTACTAAAAGTGGCGCGAACCGATCTCCGCCTTCCTTTCTTCCCTCACGAACAAAACACATAATTATTGTGCATTAATAGTACTTAACTTGTGCATTTAATAGTATTGAAGGACTATACTTGTATAGTGAACTATATTTTATAGTGTTTAATATAAGTGATGTGTACTACAATATGCTAATATGAATAATTTAAAGTGAATAATTTGCATAAATTAACAGAGTAATACACATTTAGTTGTATTATATGGTGTATTGTTGTGTAAAATATGTTTGAGTCAATGGTTTTTGATAAGAATAGTAGCTTAGTCGTGTCATTTCTTTAACTTGTTTTCTATCGTGATTTATGAATAGCATTTGCATATAAATGACTGACTGAAAAATCAAATTATGCAAGTTTATCCAAAAAAATAATAAATCAAAAGATTGTGGCACGATCTAGTCGTAAGATAAACATTCAATAGTAAACAAAATTTATTATTTATTTGCTTTATTCTTTACACTTAGATGACATAAGCAATTTCCGGAAGTAACTGGTTATCCTTACTCGCTTTCGGTTTTTTTTTTCAATCTTAACCTTGCTATAAGGAACTGTGAAGAGTCGGTGATATGTTGGCGCATAATGAGAAACTTAACCGGAACTTGCTTATTTTGGAGAACTAAGTTGCCCTTAGTTTCGCTTGTTCTACTTTCTTTTCAAGATTAAATCTGATTTTCAACCTGAGCTCTCGGCATCTGTGACCATCAGGTTGATCATGGTTGCATATAGCCTGTAATTTTCTTAAATATTGCTTATGCCGACTGCGACAATTGAGTTGATGCTTTGAAGCGTCTGTCGGCAAAAACCCACCTTTGCTAACCAACCTAAGAAAGTAGTTTCGACAGACAGCGAAATATTTAGTCCAAAATTTCTTTATGATAAACAGAAAAATACAAAAAGGGTAGATAAGAAAATAATTATCAAGTCAGATAAGAATATATATATAGAAATGCTTAAATAGGGTAGATTAAGGCATCCCTACCTTAAGGATATTTTATGTTATAGTGCACTTTGCTCAGTTCGACTACAACTTTTTACTTTTATTGTTAGTTTGTGATTTTGTGTTCTTTGATGTAAAATAGAGGATAGGAAGAACTCCTCCAATATTTAGTTAGTAAGGAAGTGGCTATCATATCATTTAAAATGCATTGACAAATTTAGATAATGGTGAATGTTTACAGTGTCAATATTAGTATAAATCTGACAGTTTATGTGTCGTATTCATTCTCTATCTGCCTTATTGTTGTCCAGATCTGTTTTGTCTGTATAGAGACCCCGGGTCAGTCCTGACGTTCATCTCTGCACCGACCAGTTTCAATAAAACTGGCTTAACCAAAACAAGCGTCAAATATAACGGTAAAATACAGCTTAAATCGTTATAAATGAAAAATCCACATGACAATAGAAATGCTGGTATGAATAATACGGGGATTGGAATGAGGTTGAAATAATACCTTCCGACCTTTATCTTTTAAATTGTGGTCAATACTTTGCTTCAGGCTTATTTAATATATGTCACATAAATAAAATATACACTTTTTGCATTAGAATGAAGATATTAGGAAGATCAACAGTCGATCTTGACCTTTATTTTCTACCAAACTGCTTCAAAAACATTGACATTGTTATTTGTCTCATAAAAACGACTTTGTGGTCAATAAACTTTAGCCTCTAATATAAACTGTAGATGTTCGGGAAATCGATTAGAAAATTTACACATTTACGAGTCGTAAGAATTATTTGGTTGAGAAGTTTAATGGTCATTTTATCGATAATTTAGATGAATTTTTCTTACATTGACACTCTTCAGTTACATCGCCAATTAAAGTGACATGATTTAAAGTTAAGTAAAAACAGTTAAATTCTATTGTTCCAACAGTTAAAGAGTAATATTATTGTAATTTTACATGTTTTTCATTACCCTTTTAACACCACTTGAATTTGACATGCAATTTCCTGTGAACATTTCCTTTGATTTACGAGTTATTTGGTCATTGAATGGCCAGAGTGATTGACCGCTATAACTGGACATACAGGTGTAGTGGACAGTGGTTCAAGTGGTCTTTGCTGAATCTTTAGCCATTATTATTTTATTGCTTTATTTTGTGAAACATTTCTATCGTGTTTTTCAGGCTTTATTTATCTGATTAAAAAAGATCACTGACTGCGGTAACTGTACTGATTGAAAATAAAAACATTTCTTAATATTTCGTTATATTTTTAAAATCGAAAATTGTTATCTACAGTAGATATGTACCTCAAAGAAATAATAAGATTTTCCTTAAAGATTCAAGAATTCAAGAATTTTGTACAAACGGCTGTAGCGTATTAAAAAATTACTAAAAAAAAACTTTCCAAAAGTTCTCGTTTCAAAGTGGCATACCACCAATCACTAACAAAGCGACCGTGTACTGGAATCTCGACTACTAATACTAAATTTTCACATTGACTAAGTAACTACCAGATGGCAGCAGTAGTGTGTCACCTGTCATCAACATGTCATCAATATCATAGGTCACCTGACACCATCTAACCTTTATGATTTCCAATATTCAATATAATATCTGTATTGTTAATACACATGGAAAGTGTAAAGAGCGTTAATAATATCTATAGTTGATATGCCCCAGGGTTAAAGCTTGATCAATTAGTAATGGAGCTAATGCAATGTATAATGGAAGAGATTTGTAGCTATTCATTATTTGATTACTGTCAAATACTTTTAATTAGCCCGTATTAATATGTTCTCTATCTAAACTTAATGGGAACACCAATGTTGAAAAAATGATGCTGTAGGCATTGTAGCAATTGACACTAACTACTGCTAACATAAGGTATAGAATCTAACGTCTAAACTTAGTCTCAGTCGATGGTCATAAAAAAATTTTTTGTAAAATTTTAGAGAATTCCCTTGACATTATCTCAAATTATATACATTATCATTTGGATATGCTTAAAATTTCAATTAGATCTTTACTTCAGAAGAAGCATTTCAGTTTGAATAAAAAAGACATTCTTCAACGTTAACTCTGCTGAACCTATCTGTAACATGTAGCCTGCAATCCCACCTCACCATAGGATATAGGTGATACAGGGTTGATGTTTGGCATTTAATGATAACTACAGCAAATGAAAATAAGTAATTTCAGTTTTCCTCAATTGCACAATCTTATTTTTGAATGGCTCAAAGATGTACAAAAATGTAAATTTGAAGTATCGACGTATCTTGAATACCAATCATTTTAATCAAATAGCCATTGATATTTTGGATCATGCTTCACCTTAATATTTCTATTGATAACAGGATAAATGTTGTACAGGTATAAAATCTTTGTCTTTACATGGTCATAAAAATCTTCAATACACATCTCATTTTATTAGGCACACAAATTCACTGGATCAAAAAATCGGTTACTAACCAACCATATTTCTAATATTAAGCTCATTGAATGGTTTAACAAATGAATGTAGAATGATGAAGAAATAAGCTTGACTTATCTTAGTTGTCAATTACTCTAATCATAGTGTACGTTTCCTTGGTTATCTTAGTTCACCATATGTCTAAGATTTTACCTTCTGTGAAATGCATTCTGCCCAATTTAAATTTTGAAGCACAATACCTAAACAGGGATCATTTTGAAAACGAAATTCGTGTTTTAAATTTTACATCTTATTTACCAGAGCATCGATAATCTGTCTGCCTATATTATATTTTTGTCTAAAACGTTTAAATTGTTATTTAAAATGCAAAATTGTTGATGTCAATTAGTGATATTCTTTCTCAGATTTGTGAAATCATCAGAGGTTTTCCAGAGAAGTTCTAGTATAGAATTATTAAAATTGAAATATCCATCAACTGTTAGACAGTTTCTTGTAATGAGTGCATATCATAAGGAAGCAGGGGTTATATCAAATACTTTTACTGTTAAAATGTTGCAGATGCTTTAAGTGTAGTTACTATCACAGGTTTTTCAAATTGTAGATATCAAGGAAAGTTATTATCAAAAACATGTCAAAGGTTGTACATGTATATACAGTTTTGTTACCTTGCTGATATAAGGGGTAATTTCTACCTGGAGTAAAATCTTAAATGCTATTGGTTTTAAGATGTTTTTATTTTTACCACTGTCAAATTATTGATATAACAAGCATGGTCTGTCAAATATATCAATATGTATATATCATGTATAGATTAAGTGGTATACTAAATTAGGGGTTTCTGTCAATAAACATTCTTGTCCTACTTGTTGACATCGTGATTTGCTAATTGGTGCAAATGTTTTTTAGGAGTCGTTTATTTTGTTGAATCTGGTTGTAAGTTCTTTACACGATGTTGCAGATCATTAAAAAATGACCTTGTCTAGACCTTATTGTGCCCTACCGACCTACTCCAAATACCTACTAATGTCTATTGCATCACGATCACATAAGAATGTTGAAATTTAAAACTATCTACCACCCCTTTCCTTTGATCCACGCTTCAAGTTGTCAGTTGTGTAGGTTACAACAATATCTATAATATATATCATTTTAGAGTAACATCTAGACAAGATCCACTTCTATTACTAGTTCTTTTTTTCCTTCAAAAATATGAGTTTTTTGCCCTGGGGAGGGGATGATTTAAATTCGCTTTCAGTCGATGTCAAATTTAGTGTGTTGAATTTTTAAAGAAAATAAAGCTTAACGTAAGACTTCATGTGAAGTGAATCTGATAGTATAATGACTTAATATTCATTATCTTTATGATTTTATACATATTTTGAATTCTAAACCTGGAGATATACATCTGCTTTATTCTTCAATAATTGCTCGTTTAGATTGTCATTTAGATTATTCGTCTTCTATTTGAATAGGACGAGTATAAGCTCATAGATTTACCATTTCAACTACTGGTATTGTCCCTTTAATATAGAAATTAGGCCTGGGTGATTACCTCTAAACTACAATAACAACATCTCATTTAGCCATCATGCCTCCATCATTTTGGCCACTCACCCCATTCTTCTCTTAAATCCACGGGATATTTTCAAATCTTCTATTTCATATCGTCGACTTTATCATGGCTTAAAATTCTCTTCTTTGTCATTTTACCTAACAAGGTCATAGATAGATATTTTCCCGATTTAGAAACATACCTGTGGCGCGGAAATATTCAAAATACTATGGACATGCCATCGTGGGTGGGTGAAAAAGCATTTAGTTTGACATGCTGACTAATGGATTCAACCGATATTCACATGAGCTTTAAATCCATGTTGCTATTAGAATTGTCATTAAGCGATAAAGAATGGTTGAAATTTGATAGATTGCCTAAACTTGTGAAATGATCAACAAAACTGGTATAGATTTAAAGATTAAAAGCCTGTTTAAAGGTATATCAATCAAACTGCCAATATTATCAGTGAAATCATAATGTCCTGTAGATAGGTATAAACTACACTGTATGTAGATAGAATGAAATGTATATTGGTGTTGGATTAAACCTTGTTTACAATCTATCATATCCTCTATTAAAACATTTATCATTCTATAACATGATAGTAAGATTTGTAAACTGAGCTTCTAATCTGAACATTGGATCGTTAGACATTATAACTGTCGGTGGTTTTTGACAATCCCACTAACGATGGTTTGTCGCTAGATCTGGTAACACTGAAGCAATGTTACCTAGGTTTATATCCAATTTTGTCATAAACAATTACTTAGTGGAGAGAGGTCGTGAACGCTCATATCGACAAAAAATCGACTAAGATTCCATCCATTCAGATCGACTATCTGATTCAATGTTTCCTTCACAATGTCGACAATGAATGGTAAATGTGATTCTTGTATGAGCTCAGGTCGCCTAAATCCAGTGATTGCTCTCATAGATGTCGTTGAAGAAAAAATTGCTCGCAGATTCAGACAGTCGGAAGGTCGACATGAGTTCCCTAATCTTGGCTAATATGAAAGCTTATCGTATGTCGTCCATTTATGGCAGGTATTATAGAACCATATGTCTAGTTACATGTATATCAAAGAAGAAAATCCATGAAACCATGTCCCATAATTTAACGAGTGTTTTAGGGCGATAGTGGTGAATTAAATGTTAAATACGCAGATGCATATAAATACCTAGGCCTGTGGGTGAACGAATTCTGTGACTATTCATACAGCGCTAAAGAGTTATCAAAATCGGCAAATAGGGCTTTGGCTGTGATTAAAACCAAATCGATACAGTTTGGTGGATTTAGCTACGATGTTTACACAAAATTATATGACTCGCTTGTCAGGCCTGTATTTACTTATGCATCTGGTATTTGGGGTATTAATACACATAACTGTATTAATGCGCTGCATAGTAACGCATGCAAATTTTTTCTTGGTTTGAGCAAAAGAAGTAGTAATTTGGCAGCAATGGGGGACATGGGATGGCTGAAGGGTAATAATTTAGTTAAGATTGAATTGTTTAGATATTGGAATAGACTTAAACTCAACGATAATATTCTTTGTAAAACTGTACATAAATGGGCCAGTAGACGTAAGTCTTCCTGGGATCACCGAGTATTAAGTATCGGTCGAGAACTACATGTATTAAATGATCAAAGTGACACTGTATGTATTGATGATGTGTGGGATAGTCTATGGGAAAGGGAAGTGGGTCAGTGGTCTAGGGATGTATGGAATGACCGCACACATGTTAATGGAAACAAACTCCGGTCATACCGCATGTACAAAACTGAATTCGGAACAGAACCGTATGTCAAAATTATTAAAAATAGAGCTCACAGACGCGTGTTGTCCAAACTTAGAGCGGGTTCACTCCTTTTGAGAATTGAAACTGGTAGATTTGTTAGACCCCCCGAACCTCTCTGCTTAAGGAAGTGTCTTTTATGTGATAATGGGGAAATTGAAAATGAGGAGCATTTCATTTTTAACTGTAAATTATACACTGATATAAGAAAAGTTTTATGTACCGAAGCCTGTTTTATTAATCCAGATTTTTTATTTTATAATAATGTAAATAAATTGTGTTTTTTAATGACAAACGAACGAATTTTACCATATTTTGCCGCATGTATTTTTAAAATGTTTGAACGTAGAAAACCGACTGTGATAGCCTGAGCCTTTTTATTTATCATAATGTTTATTTTACTTGTATATTTGTGTTTTACCTGTCTCATTGAATGTAGTTTTATGATATAATTCTAAGGTGTCTCATAAGTCGAAGCCGGCTGGCGTCCATTTTATAATGCTGTAATTATTTTATTGTTGTTATTCTCTGTATATATGGACGGTGACACTTAAATAAATAAATTATTATTATTATTATTGGTATTATTTACCCTGGAACGTCTGATTTGGTGAAGTATGTTAGGTTAAAATCAGGGAAGACGGGTACAGCCGTTTTGTCTGCTGAGATGGTACCCAAATTGCACTGTATAACTCTCATTCAATGACCGCATCGCTTCGATGGTGTTACAATAAAAAAAAATACAAAATATCAGTACAAATATGTTTTCTTTTATCAAATATACATTAATATATAACAATTGAAGTAATAAAAAAGGAACATAATGGTCAATAAAATGCAAATTCTGGCAGTGTAGTGGAGTACTCTTCATAAAAAGAGGTAATAACAAGTCTACAGATAGAAAAATAAATAGATCATCTACCTAGTAATATATAACAATAATAATAATAATGGTACCAATATTGGTAACAGCACTTGACTTTAATATACATGTGTAACAATTATAGGAAGACAATGAGGTACTGTGGCACTAATGTATAATTTGCGTATATGACGTAACAGACCATTATAATAACCATATAATATAATATAAATTTATTATGATTTGTTGCATTTACTCAGTAAATTGGGTTTCATGTATCTTAAACTGATATTATAACGTAAAGTTATAGTTGTGAATTTAAGAAATTTCGATGTGGTGGTGGCACCGTATTGGTTGGCCACGTACTTTCAATGGAAGAGTCAATAGTATTTCAAGATTTATTTCACGCTTAAAATTTAGCGACCTCCATATTTATTCAGGCATGAGCTTTTTAAGTAGTTATATTAGGCATATGTGAATATGCTCTTCATATGTGTGGCAGCATTCATATCTAAAAGTGTTCAAGTTCACATTCTGGGGGTATGGTTTTTAAGGTTATTCTTCTTTCACTCACTATTCACTCTGCAGCACTCAATAAAACTTGTTGTCACTGTAATGATAAAGAATACAAAATTCATAAGTAACATAATTATAGAGGTGCTAAAATGTTACATATAAACATAATAGCAGTATAACAACATTATGTAAAAGTGCTCTCGTATTCAACATTTATAACACAAAACGAGGGACCTTATTTTAACATCAAGGTTTTGTTTGTTTAATTTTTTATCACCAAATCTCTACTGTATTTCCAAGTCAATTGTGATTGAATTTAAAACGTGCTAGTTAGGACATAGTTAAATATTGAGAGTTATTAAGCATGGGAACGACCCAGATGAAAACTATTATGTGATTGAAAAGAGGATGTTTGTTACCCCGCCTTTCAACCAACTTAAAGGGGAGACATAGTGTTAATCACTACATAGCGTGACCTATAATGTATAACCCTTTATTTCAATACGTTCAACTTTATATAGTCCCCTTTTTCAACAAGCAGATATACCACTCTGCATTATAATCAAAGTTATCAAAATTCCTATCGATATATCTCATACAATTTCAAAGAAGATGCTATTCTTTTGATATCTTTGTTTGCATTATTCCCGAAATAATAATTTCGTTTGAGAGAAGATGAAATTAATTTGCTCAGTCAACTTGAAACAAATAAGTTAGAAAATAATTAAACATGAATTTATCCAATAAAACACCTGTGATATATAATGAGTATAATATTTATTTCTTTATAAATATCTTTAATCTCCGACAAATCAATAAAAACCAAGCGTTTAATATAATTTAGTTTGATTGGTTAAGATAAAGAGAGAAAATCGATAAGTCTCGACGATATTAGGGTGGTTCCTGAAGGTGTACTATTCAGGGGGCAATATAAACTTGCTGATAAAATACTCGACTGTGATTTATTTGAACCACCTAAATCTATCAATATTAATGTCACACTCTAACCACACTTTTTTCAACAAAATGATAAATAGGTCTGAGTACTACCGCGCGATCTACACGCGCCAACTGCAGACATAATACTACAAAGGTAATTTTATTGAATATGATCGAGGCAAGTCTGTCGCCAAGGGGCACTACAGATTGATGAAAAATCACGAAATATGAACGATAAAAGTTGAAAGCGTTATGAGATAAGAGAATGACTTACCAAATCTGATCATGATAAATTGACGCCACATAGTGCATCAATCCATGTACTAAATTCACTTAGATCTCGTTCTTCAAAGGAACTCACTGATGATTCACAAGAATCTGAGCACTCACTAGGTCCTGGAGAGTGAATGATATTACTGTCGGACTGTCTATTGTCTGTAGGTATTAACATCCTATGATATGACTGAGAAGATGGAACTGATACGAAGGATGAAGTAGATGAAGAAGATGAAGATGATGAATATGCTGTTGACGGTGATGATGATACTGGAGATGTTTGAGGAACTGTTGGAATTCCGGTGGAGTAATCATTCTCATTGTTAGTATTAAAAGCATCACATGGAACTGGTGTACAGTTATTTGATTCTAGAAGTTCTTGTAAATTCTTTATATATTCCACAGCAGCTCTTAATGTATCCACTTTGCTCATCTTTTTATTCTTTTTACCATTTGGAACTCGTTGCCTTAAAGTATCAAAACCATTATTCACTTGTTTCACTCGGTTACGTTCTCTAGCATTTCTTCTCGATGACGCAACAGGGTGCACTTTTGGAAGATTTAATCCAAGTTTACTGAAATCTGCTCTTCTTTTGCATCGGAGGAATTCTGGCTCTGTCGTGCTTCCATCTGACGGTTCCTGTTTCTTAATAGGTCTTAAAGCTCGAACTTGTTGTGCTACTGTGGTTGTTTTCAATAAAATACATGGTCCGGTGACAACTACTCTGTTACTGGTACTGACAGGAATCGCCTGCAAAGGAACTAAAGAACTTGACATGGTTACTTCTTGGTGGCGCCTAATTCGTGTGGACGACTCGTGGATTAAGTGTGCTACTTCCACACGCTTTATGTCGAGTTGTAACTCTCGTCTCGCTTTATGACCACTGCTCAAATGACACCTTTAGAGATTCAGGTATATAAAGGTAACTGTCTCTTAGTTGAAGCCCCACCCCTCGTCTACAACTGGCTCGTGACCACTGTCAATCATATACTGGCTCGTGCGAGTAACGCGTGCCCCATATAGAAGAAAAACACCTGTGGTTTTATGGAAATCCACAGGTAAAGGTAACCAAACACTTTGATTTTATTTTAAACAATATTATAGCTTTACGTTATTTCAGACCTATATTACTGAGTGAATACTCGTAAAAGCTGTAAGGTGCTGCAGTATAATGTTAGAAATAATTATAGAAATTGAAAAAAAAAATACTTTGAAGAGTCTGTTGAATTGTTGCCATCTGGTAAGGTTACTCCTATGAAATACCCCATCTCATTCTCGACAGATGGGTTGATATTATCTTTAAGAAGAAGCAATGTTGAATCATTGAAGGGATTTCTCTAGCATACTCAATAATAACAAAGGGTATTAAATTCAGTGATTTTCTCGACTAACTGGTCTTTGTTCGCCAATATTAACATTCCCCCACATTATCCCATTTACTATCCACGATTTGACAACCTAAAATCTGGCGCTCTCACTTCAATCTCTTTTGTCCATTTTCAAACTGAAAAACCGTTAAATATGAATTTTTAATGAATACATGAATAATCGTTACGCCATTGATTTTTTCATTATTTAAAAAAAACAATTAAAACACCGACCTAAAAGTATGTATCATTTGTGAGGCGCAACGATGCAATCTTGGTTAAATTCTCGAATTTAAACTTTTATGTAATTTTGTATGACAGGGTTTAGGATAGATAATGGCACAGACAGAGTTCCTAGGTGACTTAAAATAATTTTCAGGTCTATATAATTTGGCAGTAAGGTTCTCAACGTATTTAATATTCACTCTTTTTGTTCTATTTCGTCTTTATGAACCCTTGACAATTACCTGTATCGGCTAATGCCGCTTTGCAAGTTTCACGTTGTGTTGCCAATTTCTATAACTTTCCCACTCAAAATATATTTAAACCTTGTCGAAGTTTTACATGACAAAACTCTTGTCATGCTTTAAAAGTATAGCAGTATATACCCATTTTTCATATACTGTAGGCCTATATACCTCAGGTTTACCAAGCGGGAAAACAATATACGCCCATTACTTTCTTGAGGATCAAATGAGACGGGTTTTGGTTTATTAGCTAAAGGGGGGTAACTCTTTTTGAAACATTCAAAATTACAATCTCGTGAAATTACGAATGCAATGGTGTTAAAGTTATAAGCAGGTTGGTTTGAATAAAATCAATAAATGTTATTAATGTGAGATGACTGAAATAACAAGATTGATGCAAACATATTGCCCTTAAACACACTGTTAAAATGAAAAAAATGAAAAATTATTTGCTTCCTATGCTACTGATTCTGATGAAAGCTAATGAAGACGAAAATCGTAAATTAAAAAAGTTTACATCTCAGGAACCTGACAGGCCAGTGTCATCAACCTATCAATCCTTTTTTTAAGTTAAAATCCAAAGGAATTTCGTGTTATAAATGGGTTAAGCGGTCTTCAAAGTAAATGACAAAGGGAAATAATTCGTTCTAAACGTTGTGATTAGCGAGTTTGGGAGCAAGTGAATAGATAACTGTCGAAAGTGTTTTGATTTTATCACAGAACATTAGTGTTGTAAAAAGCGGAATTATATGTATGTGCAATTAACATTTATCAGCAAGTTTATGGCATCAAAACCCATCTACTTGTCACAATAATTTTTTTATATTTGACCAGATAACTTTGGTTATGTTTACGTAGATAATAAGTACATTTTCTCTATAATAAATACCCATACGATAACGTACACACAGACGATACTTAGATTTGCATACGAATGAGTACTCTCAAACTGGGGTCATATGCCTTAAAGCTAAAGTCTACCATCATAATCACACTAACAATTAGCGGCACTTTACATCAAGAACTAAATTACCTATTGTCATCATCTATATGAACATACAGCTCACCACTTGAAGTTCAAAGATACTATTTTAACAACATTTTCGCTCTCATGCTCAATTTTCTCGCCGTATCATTTTGCGATCATACTTTCGCATGACTTGCAACTCGGACCTACACGAAAAACCAAATTGAAATCATTATTATTGGCGCTTTAAGAATGGATTTGCTATGGTTGATATACGTACAATTACGATAAATGGTTGATGTCGTATATAAATGATCACTACCCATTAAGGTAACTCGTCAACGCCTCCATATATTATTGAACTGTTGTATCTGCAATAAATTGCAATAATATTGTACAAGGATGTTGGTGGAAGCCATGCATGAAATCTATGATTTGTAAAAGAGCAATGAGCTGGGTATTAGGTATGGAATGAATTGAAGAAGTATAACCTCAATTATTCAAAAATTTAAGAAAACCTTACAAAACTTTGTCTTATCACCAACTAAATCGATATACACTGTAGACATCGATCCTGCAGTAACATTTCATCTCAATTTGCATTCTATGGAGGAGCACTCTGGTGAAAAAAGTACAAGTAGCGTTACTCGAACTAAAATTCTACATTTTGAAGTTCATCGAAGATTGCCTAAACAATCTCAACTTACCAATTACCAAAGAATACTATGATCCAGGTACCGTGATATTTGGCATATTCGATTTTCTGAGGCTTGAATAAACCTGGTTGGTCTTATAACAAAATATGTCTTTTAGGTTCTAAAAGCTCGATATATCGCGGAAGCTGGATTTGTTAGAGATCTAACCCTTTCACTTAAATCATGAACTTAACTATTTTGATCCTATCCAAAATGTAGCCTCTACTCATGATGATGTTAGCATAACCGGCCATATCAAAATAATATAGTATCCAACTTGATTGAGGATTGGCAGTATATTCATGAACATATCATAATGAATCTGATCATAAGTACAAATCCTACATAATTCATTTGAGACTTAAAGGACAAAAGGATAAACTCAAGGACAAAAGAAACTTTATGACTTTAAAAGTGAATTTTAATCAAAAAAATATACACTTTCGATCCAACATTCTTACCATTTCTCCAAGAACAACTAGATGGTTTCATTTATCCGCATATCAAGGTCAGACCCCACAACGGCAGAATCGTAACAAACTTGGATTCAGCAATATCAACGTGTTGCCGTGAGCTGCATGTTCCCCAATAGAACACTCTAGGACATCAGGGATCACCGTGTTCGACAACGCCCTTCAAGTTCAACAAATAGACATAATCAGACGATTGACTTTTTGCGCCGAAGAGTATTCGCCTGTATTGAAGCTCTGGGCGGTCACACACGCTAGTAATGTAAATGATGTTGGACTTGGAGATGTTTCCGTTTGCATTGTAAGGTTTTTTGTACCCCACCGTACTTTCTGTGACTCTGACGCCATAACCAGAAGTTATACGTTTGTCATGTATTGTGCTGGTTTCGTTGACTTATCAATCTGTTTAAAATCAAATCATTTAAATAGCGTAGTTCTCACTTAAGGTGTTCTCAAATTGTTTCCCTTCCCCATTAAGGCAGCCTGTCCCCTATTTGTTCTCCCAGATCCATGCAATAATAGGCACTATTTTATTTCAAAGAAAATTTAGTGACATGAAAATAAATGATCAATAATATTAGTTGGTGGTAGATTACACCACAATGCTTGAGAACTTTGTCCCAAAGTAGATTTCGGATTGAAAACTATACACGAGGTTATGAACGAAGTCGATTTCTATTATTCAAGCAAGGTAATAGATTTAAATTTGATTTCTTATTTCATATTTAATAAAGTAAGTCGCTTATAATATTCACATTCTCGACACAAAAATAAAAAAAGCAAAGAAAATGGGTCGAAAATATTACACTGAAATATATCATATTGGGCCTAACACTTTAACGTTATATTTTTAAAATAAATTGGCGATAGTAAAACCAGAAGTGTGCATATTGCTCCGGTTAATTTTCCTTAATTCTCGAAATAATATTTTTTTTTATTTGAATATGCAATTTTTGATAGTCTTAATGACATCATATAGTGATTATTGTCTTTGTAGATATATATAGTATATAAGTTTGGTTTGAATTTAATTTTTAGAAAATTTACAGGTATAGGGGTATCCCTCTGTGATGCAATTCTGAGGTATAACTAACATGGAAAAGCGATTCGTTTAGGGAATGGGCATTGTAGACTACACTGTAGACTATGTCTTTGTTTTGTTTTTTGGTCGAATTTTCATACGGCAACAAATTGAATCTATCAGGTTACGTAGGGAAACCTTACTTATTTTCTGTAAAAATTTCATTAAATATAGAAATAAAAATATTGTTAAAAAAAAACAAATTGACCCAATAACGAAAGGATTACTACATTGGGTACATAGAGATGAACATTCAAGCTAGGGAAACACGCTAGTATGAGACTAAGGAGGTTTAATAGAAAATAATATTTGTATTTAAAAAATAAGGGAAAGCCTGCAAGGACAGTAGCATTAAGCCGCGAATAGACTTAGTTCGGAAATTGAAGAAGAAAAAACACGAGGTACGGGTCCGGACACTTTTACTGTTTCAATAATCCAGCACCACCCACCACACCAGACATCGTACCTCGTCTATTCGCACCTAAAGCCTGCTCCCTTTTCCATCTCTGTCGAGGGATCTTTGACGTGCACAGTCTGTAGCATACGGGGCATGGGTTTATTGTCCCATCTGAACGACTAGACTCTTACCTGTATCACTGACAGGGGAAAATCGGGTTGAAAAATCCGAAGGTATCTCGACCTTCAATCTCCTTACCTAGGTTAGTGAGCAAGCAACTCACCATATTAAAGCTCTTTGATTGAGACACTGAAGGCAACAAAACCCATGTTCAACATAATGCAGGTATAGCACCCTTTCTTGTCCCATTCAATACCGTAAGTAGGCGAGCAAACAAGTCCATGCCCATTAGGCCTATGTAAGAGAAATCTCTCCACTTCATTAATCAAAAATGGTAGGCCATTTGAAAAATCCAAATAATCCCCAAAATCTACATTAGCTTGATATTCTTGCGTATTCTAACTAATAGGCAATTAGATACTAGATAAAATAGTTGCAGAATATTTAATCAGCTAAAAAAGACAATTGGATTGGTTTATAAATATATTGCGACCCAACTGTTGCCAAATTATGTGATATGGTCAAGTTGCTCATATCTGCCTCATGTGTTACCTCTTTACTCTTTAAATTCCTTTAAATGTTACTTGAAATTTTTACTCTGTAATGAATTTCTTAATTCGAATTTACAAGAAACAATAATGGTCATTTTAAATTACTTATTTACTCGCCTATTAATACGACGTACTTGGTAGCTGACACGAAACCAATGAACACTTTGCGCAGACTCAATGGGCGGAAGTTGAAAATGTAAACAGTCGATCGACTCGCTCATTATTTGACCTACATTCATTGATAAAAATAAACCCTGAAACTAAACCCCTGGCAAAACATTGTACATAATAATTTTTTATTTTCATTTCGTCGCTGTGGACTCATTACTTGCGTACCAAGCAGCTGGACTCAATAACTATTATATCAGTATTTCTCTTCCTTCTGAACGCGGTCATTTGATAATGGCGAGATCTAAATTAAAGCTTTCTCAATTGCAGTCCGATCTATTTTTAGATTACGCTAGTGCGCATGTTCGGCCATGGTCGTGTGACGAGTAACTTCCCTTTCATTATATACTTCCGTTTGTAATGAATTGTGGGTAAAATCGCCATATTTATTTAACGGAGAGAAACGGGATGAAAATTACGTGAACAAATTACATAAAATATTTCGAAATGTGAATTATTTCGTAAGCTTCTTATTGGTTCAAGTAGGTATGAAAACACGGACAAGTAAATAAGCTTAGATTTCCGATGTTTACTTATTTGTTGTGTTTTATTTCTGAAAAATTGTGGTGAATTTAGGATTAAAAATTCGCTTTGTAGTTTGTTGTTTGTCTCGCCGCTAGGTGTCGGGTCCATGTTTAAGTACCTTCCTGTCAAGCATGTTAGAATGATTGTGTAAATTAGTGATATGTTAAGTTATTTATGCAGGTTGTCAATACCTTTTTTATATCTTAATTCAGGTTATTTTCATCATTTTTATATGCTTAAATGGTTGTGTTTTTTCTAGTTTGCGTCTCACGTCCACGGGCAAAGACGTAAGTTGGACTTAAATCACAAGACTTTTTGAGAACTCAGTGACATGAGTAGATTATTAGGGGATTTCCGGTTGCACCTAGCTTGCGCTCTTATAATAGGACAAAGATTTATTTGGTTTCTACACTTTGGAAAAAGATGACGCCTTTCAATTTTTGTAGACAATTATTGTTGAGTTACAGTATGGTTTGTCAAAACCTCTGAGATTCTTTACAGGATACCTAGAGGACGGTGGTGCCATATTTCATAACGTTTGAAACCACCAAGGGAAATGCAATAACGTCAAACTTTGACCGTTGTTTTCTCGACGTTTGTAGACCCTATTCCCAAAGTATTCACCATCCTCTGGGTCATCGGGAATGCTTTTTCTGAAACATCTTAGCATCAGCAATGTGTTGCCGAATTGAACGGAAACCATTGGGGATATTTTATCCATATGGAGTGTCATAGTCGATTGCATGTCTGATCTCTGATGTTGCAAGGATTAACACGACCATTATTTCATCGCATTGAAATACATGATTTTGCTCTCGTTTCCACTGTCCTCCATATCTAGAACATATCGACTTAGTTGGCAAAATCATCGAAAATGTGTCCAATTTTTACGTTGCCATATTTCTAGAACTACCCACAGTGATGAAACTCTCGATTCTTTTTTCTTATATATAAAACGTAGTATTAAAGGGGTTGTAAAGAGGTTTTTCAATCAGACGTCTGTGCTCCGATATACATACAAATTTGGTCAGTTTTGTAACAAAGTTATCTCCCTTAACTTCCAAAGTTTCCCAAAGATTAAAAAAAGAAATTATGGTTTATGTTGAAATATGATATAGTTACGTAATGTGAAAATTATAGTTATTGTCGTTTTCAAGTTTGTCGTTGAGGCAATCAGATGCTAAAGTGGGCGTGACTCATATGTAATATTTCAATATATTGTTCTAGGCCTGTATTTGATTATTCTATTTTGCAGACTGAGAAAGTATGACAAGTAATGGTTCACAAGATGTAAAGCTATCTACTAATATTATTGAATCTGTGAAAGAAACTGTTCAGTGAGTATTATGATTTGTGCTGTTTGTTATCGGAACTGGTCAAAAAATTTGATCTATTAGATGTGATAAATTTAGACTTTAAATCTGAAAGTTTGAAAGAAGTCTTTCACAAGATAATGGAAGGAGTAGCATTGTGCGTACATTGACGTTATCTCTGCCTCCTGTCTGTCCACAATTGGCCTGTAAAAAAGAGAGTTTGATAATCGTGAATATTCGAGCTTTTGTGAGTTATTGCCCTTGACATAACACAATAAAACCAAATTGTCTCGTCAACGATATAATGCCTTCAGTATTGATCTGGTTTTCATGAAACTTGGTATGAATGTATTTTGATGAAATGATATTTGATCTTTGATCGAATTTTTTGTGTACGGTTTTTGAGTTATTGGTACATAATTGTACTTGACCTGGCATAAATACATCAAAGTTGCCTTGTGAACTAGTCCGAAATATGGGCACTATTCCAGCCTCTGACCGGTTGTTTTTCCATACACCCGAAAATGCGTTTATCATAATATCAAATTACCTTGACGATGACTGTAAATTAGTGTTAGGCATTACCGTAACTTTCGTTTTTGTTAGTATCAGGAGACTGTGACCCTTGAACTTTTGGCACGCAGTTTTAAATGGCCATCGACTGGTCAGTTTCGTTAAAAAAAAAACAAGAACTTTGATGGAACCTCGGACGTGACATAAATGGTTTTTAAGGATTATGATGGTATGAATAACTACAAAAACACCAATCTTTCCAGATGCATCTCTGTTTTACGAATTGAATAAATAGGTTTAAACCCCCGCACCTTTAGAAATGCGGAAAATTCCCAGAAAACAGGGCCTAGTTTTTCACCAGCCCACAACTTCTAAAATAGCTATCGGAGACAGATGTTTATATTTACCTAGTGAAAGTGATTGACACAACAGTTTTGAATCGATTTTGATCGGTCTTTGTATGCATATTACATTTATTATATAAGTGAGACCCTAATCAAATCCCTACGGTGTTTATAATCGTTCACATCTCCGATTAGCGAGCACTTTATTTTCCAAAACGAAAGTGACATAGGAATAGAAATAGAAACGGATGCGGTTAAACTGGAATCATTTCATTAACACGCTTACCATCTTCTTTCCAATTTTAAATATTATAGTTATATAAAAAAAAATCGATGGCTCGGATTTGTAAAAAAAAATCATCATCATATCTCGTGTAATTTTTATTTGATGAACGTATCTGGAGTTAGTGACGTTCACTTAAACAGAATTGACAATTTTGATATATCTTGGTATTCTTATGTACGGTGGTGTAACCTATATTCGTGCATATAAGGTTTCAACACCGAATTGTGTCAAAATTAAAAATTAGAATTCCTTTTTTTATGTCGTATAAATGTTTTTTCAGGTATTCTATAAAATAATTAAAATTTGTTTGTTTCAAAAACTATGAATCCCTTAACATGACCCATATTTCATGATTAACCAACTCTACAACGGCTGCAAAACATGTCACCTATTTTCGTGTACAATGGTTGATGCATAGATAAGTCGAGAAAAACACGTTGTATTGCTACCAAGTGGTATAATTATCATGTCTTAGTATTAACCATGCACGTTAAAGATCCCCCGGCAGTTGGGAATCGAAAAAGAACAGGCTTATGCCGCTGTCCTGGCAAAATTTCCCTCATTGTCCTCTGCATGACGTTGCCCGGCTTCATTAGCCCACATGGTACAAAAAAGTAGGACGTAAAACTCTATTTCATTTCATTTACTATTAACCTAGTCATTATAACAAATGACATTTCTTTCAAAGAAGAATGAATTAAAAAAAAAAGGAAATAGTCACTGACAAAATATAATAAAATAAAATAATCAGTAAAACCTAAAAGTAATTTATTGCTAAAAAGCATTGAAACAACATTAGCCAACATTGTGTTCCATAGAATTTTTCTGCTGACATGGAATCCGCTAGTTTGTCACGTGACTTTGTTCACTGGAATATTTTCTAACAGACGACTCATGGAATTCCTATTACAGCTTGGGATTATAAGGAAATTTGGCCGATAAAAAATTGTGGTATATGGTCGTCCATTTTGGATATGTTAGAAATAGATAATAAATTTCACATTGGTTTGAAACGATAGGAAAAATTCTACAGATTGACGTTGTAGAGATAAGCTATGTTTATTAAAACATGCAAATGCAGAGGTCACAAGAGGTCGCACATGTAAATTATTTGTCATTTCCGTAGGCACTTGAAATTAGGTTCGCACGAAATTAGGTTACTTGAGTAAATACTGTATGATTTAAATTTTTTCGATAAAAGATTTTTGAATTGTGGGCGTGTAGCATTTTAGGCGACCGCTGGTGTATATTTATTGAACTACACGTAGTCCGACTGCCATGAATTTCTTTGCTTATGTAAGGATTTTGGACGTAAAATCCTTAAATGCTGCCACGGGGTTACGCTGCACATTATAAATTGAGAAATTAATAGATTATGGAATTGATAACGCTATGTCAAATCTCTGCCTGGCTATCCATCAAGAGTATAGTACAAGAGTGACTATTTTGACCTGTAGTATAACTGTATTGATAATTGTATTCTTCCATGTAATTGTTGCCAGTGATACAAGTCTAACCCTCTTGTTGTATTTTCTTTCAGAGCTGGTACTGCTAAGTTACTGATAGATCCAGATGGTACAGTTCGTTTAGAAGCTAATTCAAATTTCCCAACACCTGGTACACACGACAAACAGAAACTATTTGCTGCTTGTACAGACGACGGTCAAACTAATGTTTACTATTCACCGTCTGGTAATCCATCTGAAGTATATCTTTTAAAACCAACTGCAAAATCAGCCGGTAAACAGTTAAGACTAACTACCAGAGACTCAAAAAATATCAAGGCGTCCACGGCGGAAGACCAGCCTTACGAATCAGATCAAGATAAATCAAATCCGATAGTTATGTCAGTGATTGGACAAGACACTGTAGCTCAAAAACCATCATCGCTGTCTTCATCACAATCTCTTTCTAAGGGCGGACCTTCTACAGCAACCCTATCACCACCCAGTGTGTGTTCGATAGCAACCTCGACATCATCAAGCCCAGTAAACTCGCCTGTTGATGACAGTGACTTTCCAATCGATTTACCCGTTTCATTTGAAACTGATGTTAAAAATAGTGGGGTAAATTCCGACATTGATGAACTTGATAGCCTTCTTCCAGATATAGGAAGTACCATTGCAGCACATCTACAAAATAAAGACTCTCAACAGAATACTGTTTCTCGTAAGGAAAACATAGTTAAAACTTTGTTGACCCAGAAAACACCCGTGACAATGCCCCACACTGCAACGGCAAATAATGCTTCTGTTAAGATTCCAATGAGCTATAAAAACATTGCAACAAAACCCGTGCCAATTACAAATTCAAATGGACAGCTCTTATTGTTCACTACCAGTATAGGACAAAATCAGTGTATCTATTTATCAGAAAATGAAAAGTTAGCACCAGTGGTGCCGGATATTGCCAAATCAATACCAACTATAGATACTAACAGTTCCGCCCAACCCATGGCGAACGCATTTAGCTTACTCCAATCATCGTTCAAACAAACAAGAACAACAGCTCCGTTTAAACCACTCAACGCCGTCTCTTTACTTCACGGGCCTGTTCAACAAAAGACACTTCCAAGAATTCTAAATGTTAGTAATCATCCGCAAACAAAACCGGTTTCATCGAGTAAACAGACATCTGTACCAATAATTGTGATGCCAAAGTCTATGCCTGCAACTTCAAGTTACATGGCTAAAAATATCACCCAAAAACACGTTCCCGTTAAGGTTCTGCCCAAAGCAGCTCAAGCTGTCCCAAATACCAATGTGACACAAGTGAATTCTGAAAACGTGTCTGGTTTGAAGTTTGTAAGTAGCAACACATCTGACAACTTCAAGCAATTTTTGCCTCGCAAAATAAATCCAGAGTCGATCATGAAAATAGGAAAAACAACGGCTAGTCAATGTCTGGAGCAAGCAGTGGCCAAAACTAGTGGATCCACGTCAATAACATCAGTTGTAGCGTGTCCAAAAGTGTCTAATGAAGAGTTAGTCGTGTGTGAAAATGTAAATAATCACAACAATATAGATGGTGATAATATTAAGAAAACGGAAGACACTTCTTGTAATATACGAATTGATTCTGTGTTTTCCCTCTCAGAACCATCACAATCAGAAGAAAATACTAAGAAAGACGGAAAGAGAAAGCGTAAGAACGCCAATAAGGATAAGAAATTTAAGTTTGTTACCGAAGTGAAGGAATACAAATGTAAACCTATGTACGTAGTGTTGGAAAGACTAGCTTTATCGAAGGACACAGTGCATGTCCACGATGATACGTTATCAAAAACTAAATGTACCAACTATTGTCGCAAAAGAACCTTAAACTGTTTGTGTGACATTGATCTCTTAGACTGTAAGAACCCAGTGTTAAGTTCAACGGCCACATACATGAAACGTCGTCGTATAGAGATCACGCCATCTTCACCTGAACTCGCTCTTGAATTGAGTGATTCTGACTTAAAATCGAGATGTGCTGATGACTGGACATTAGTGGAAGAAGTACCGAAAGAAACCAGTACGATTGCAAATAAAGTCCATAAGCCCAGTATTCAGAATACAGATCACTCTTCATATGCGTCACCATCTGAAGCAGCAAGATCCAGAAATTTCAAATCTGGAAATAAACCAAAAATGGCGCTAAAAGCAGTAACCATGCTACCAGCAAAGGTTACAACGCCAGACTCTAAGGTACATTCAACACAGCAAGCCTTTGAAGGTGCGTTAAAAAATGCTGTGGCATCTAAAAATGTCCTAAACAACTCAGTGGAAACTAAACCATTATTACAAAATATGCCGACTTTAATCAAAATACCATTAACAATTTCCTCGACAAAACCATCAAATTCATTGATTGTGACTGGTACTGCATCTTCTTCTACAACTACCACAACCATTCCTTCAGTCATTTCTTCAACGACACCATCCTTATCTAAAGTTTCACCAACACCAGCACATACGCAGGCGAAAGAAAAAGTGTTGAATGGGAAGTTTTATTTAGTGACGATAGATGGAAAGATGGTTCTTATCCCCACAGACAAGTCAGTGAATAATAAAGCATTTGTTTTACAGCAAGCAGCTGATGGTACTACAGGGCTTATTCCTGCATGTTTGTCATACAGTAAAACAACTCCGACGGCACCCATTAATACCACAGCTTCTCCAATAGTGACTTCAGTCAGTAGCAGTAAATCAGTCATGAACATACGAAGCATTGCACCTCGCACCAATTCATCTCTCACATTAGCCTCTAATACAAACACAAGTGCGAAAATCATTCCAACTGGACCTGGAGTTCCCAAAACTATTCAATCGCCAATCCAGAGTATTACAGCAGCAATTGTATCCAAACCACAACCAGTTTCCATTGTCCCAAACGCCAAATTGGCTGCAACGGATACTATGACCAAGTCTCCTGTTATACAAGCAACTATTGCTTGTCCAAGCAATACCGGTACGCCATCACCAACAGTAGATCCGGCTAAAAAACGAAAGAAAACTTTAGCAGAAAGATATCCTCTCCCTCCCGGTGTCATAATTAAACAAGAACCAAGAACAACAGGTTATGGTGACGAACCCAAAGACCAAGGAGTTGAATCAGCTAACCCCTCACCCTTACCAGTCACATCGAATCGGCGTTTAGTTCAGTCAGTTTTAACTCCAAGTGTGGTACCACGACTTACATCTACCTCAACTTTACTTACACTGCCAACCACTACAGTTAATAGTAGATCCTTGCTTAGAAATACTACTCCAATACAAGGTATAGGAAGTTTCAACAGAAGCATACCTGTACCAGCAACCAATTTACGTACCTTGAACATTCCGCAGCCAAATACACAATCAACGAAACCTCGACCACCAATTAACATCATACAATATTTTCCTGTATCGAAATCTGCATCTCATCATGTACAGGCGCCGCCAAGAATTTCCCCGGTCATGAAAAACAATACAATAACATTCACCAAACTACCTAATACCAATGCCTTTCAGGCAGTGACGACAAAAATACATAACAGTTCCATACCTTCTAAGACTCTAGTGAACGCAAAAGAACGTCCAATTCCCGTGTTGTTTTCCCGTGAACCAAGAGTGGACAATAAACTAGTGGAAAACAATTCGCGTCCTGGTTCACCTGGACCACCAGATTTAGGTGAACCACAGATAATCCTTCCGCCTAAAGTAGGCCAGCAAGTCTCGAACGACAGCGACACGGATTCTGATACTGAAGGTGCTTCTAACTCGTTTCCTCTTTTCACTAGCCCAGTGGTTGAAAAAAGACTTGTAGAACCTAAGGCTAAGACTCCACAAGAGTTGCGAATTGAAAAACTCAAAAAACAATTACGCGAGCAAGAGAGAGCTTTGGAAGAAATGAGAAAGAAAAAGGCGTTGGAGTGTCCAATAGATATTGACGATGATTAATGACATCTTATGTTTGTCAATTGATAGCGTTATGTTTTGACTTGGTGTTCGCTCCCAATCTTGTTCGTTTTTCTACTGATAGTGCATAATATGAACATTTTTAGTATATATTTGCTTTCCATAGGCAGGAAAAACGAACAGGATTGTGTAAAAAACAGCGTTTATCAATGATGTGCAATTTTTCTTTCTAAGCAATGCACAATTATATCGACGAGGAATGTATTAAGAACACAACATTTAAAACAAAGGGTTTGTCAATATACGGAACCAATCTTTACCAATGTGCCTTAATTCTGAATCCCAATGATTTGAAATTGTGATTTGATGCTATACCTATTTTGAGTCTATACCCTTTTTTTAATGCTTCAAGCTTATATATCCATCTAATTTATTATTTGCCCAATCCCACTTATTATCATATTTCATTGTATACATTCTTAAAAATCTTACGATTAGAATTTCTCAAGCAGCAAAGAGTGATCGAAAGATTTTTAAGTAACAATTGTGTATTGGGGTATGGTATTGCTTAGTTCGAGAGATTTTTAATTGTTGTATGTATGCCTATCAATGTTATTTTGTTAATGATTTGTCTTACGTAATTTATCAATATTATTTTTAATAACAAACGGATAATCTTTGTTAAATAAATCGGGTTCCATCGGTAGTTCCATCAACGTCAAAAGGAGGAGGATAATGACGTTGCTGGGCCCGATCAGTTGCAGAAAAGGAAGACGAAAAAGTCAAGTTTCTTTAAATACATGTTAAAGGGATATAGTTGTCGAATTTTATTGTGTTCTATCTCCATTTCAGCTATTTCTACGCCTGTATCCACATTCTATAAGCTATCACTCCTGTTTCGGCACCCATGTCGCCGTTTAAATGTAGAATCTTGTCTTTATTCCATTTTTATACGCCCACATGAAATGGGGGCGTATATTGCCGTCATCCATGTCCGTCCGTCGACAATTGCTCGTAAACACTCTGGAAGGCACAATTCTTAACTGATTTTGACGATTTTGGTGAAAAAATTTAGTTATTGCCTTTATTTTTGAAATCACTTATAGGTTGTAAACGCTCTAGAAGGTTGAATTATTGGCAGATTTTGATGAAACTTTGTGTGAGTGTTTGTTATCGCCCAAGGATAAACCCTATCGAAATACAGAAAAATAAAAAAATAATTAGTACAGTGGTCTAACCTATTTTCAAAGATATAAGGATTCAATACCGAAAAATATTGAGTATGAGTTATTGCCCTTGTTCATGAAAACGCGTTCAATTTTTAGCTCGTAAACACTCTAGAAGGCACAATTCTTGGCGGATTTTGACAAAACTTGGCATGAGTGTTTGTTATCACCCAAGGATAAACCCTATTGAAAATCAGAAAAATCGAAAAAATATTTGGTATGAATTATTGCCCTTGTTCTTGAAAAAGCGTTCAATCTTTAGCTCGTAAACATTCTAGAAGGGACAATTCTTGATGGATATTGCCGAAATCTGGCATGAGTGTTTGTTATCATCCAAGGATAAACCTTATTGAAAATCAGAAAAATCGAGAAATATTTGGTATGAGTTATTGCCCTTGTTCTTGAAAATGCTTTTAATTTCTAGCTTGTAAACGTTCTAGAAGGCTCAATTATTGACAGATTTTGACGAAACTTGGTAAATGTTTTTATTATCCATGGGTGACCCTATCAAAAATCAAAAAAATCGAAATATGTTTCATAGGAGTTATTGACTTCGTTCTTGATAACGCTATCAAATTTTAGCTCTTAAACACCAAAAGGCGTGATTCTTGCTGGATTTTGACAAAACTTGGTTTTATTATTCAGTATCGAGCTGAAGATTGAATATTTGCCTTCTAAAGTTTTCACGAGCTAAAAATTGAACACGTTTTCAAGAACAAGGGCAATAACTCATAATCAATATTATTCAGTATCGCCTTAAAGAGTTCAAAAGAAGTGTATGACTGAACGTTGAATATTTCATACTGGTGATTGTTACTGTACTGCTAATTTTTTTTTATTTAAAATCAAAGCTGCCAGTGGGCGTATATTACCTTGCCTGGCAAGCTATCTTTATCAAACATGGCACATTAATACATATCGATCGGGTTTAAATTTGGCGTTTTCCGAATTGACCTCCCGTGATATTAACCCCGCATTTTTAAAGTAACCTACTATTACAGCTCGTTTAGCCTTCAGCTTGATAAGTACGAATATACGATAAAATATTTTCACTTTAAATAGTGCTCAATACATCAATTGTAGAGCGATATAGATATATTAAAACAGAACCTGAAGAAACATGTTGTTATAACTCAGTTTCACTCTATGCAATTTAAAAAGCGTGTTGTTACTCAGAGTTACACACTATGCGATCGTAAGCTGGAGAAGTCAGTGAAGTCACTAGTCACGAGAGTTGGCTGATAAGTTCTTAGGCTAAAGGAGATATCTTAATCGGATTGAAACAAACTTTTGTAACCAAAAAGTACAATCATTCAATGAATCATAGACATAAGAACTGCAACTGTAGTATAAGGTTTTATAATAGATACTCTCTTATAGATGCACTGGCTTAGATTACAATTAGGGACTGTAAGGCCATCGTTTGAATATACCCACCGTAATCACCAGGCATGGACAAAACTGGCTAAAGGACAGTCATCAAGTACCTGCAACTGAAAGGGCTAACTCGAACACAGATACAATATGTTGACACTCTAGATGTCCCTACCTTTTTCATTGTTAAGAAGTGGCCTGTAGAATTCACGCATACAGAGAAAGCCTTGATGATGATCCCCGTTCAGGGAGATATTCAACAGCAACCATTCAGAAAAACATTACCAAGTTGCACGAAATGACGATGATTGATCGACGATTGACCACCATATAGACATTATTGCCAATGTTGTGGACGAGAGGCTTATAACCAACAGGTTGGGAACGACAAGGGTTTCTCCAAACAGATCTTGAGAGTGGGCCAGATTGCTGATGTCCCGTGACAATTTATGCCGTTTTGAAGCAGATTTACTCTTATTGGATCAGAAACCGAAATGAAGTCTAACAATGAAAGCATCAAGAATCGCCATCATCCAAAAGGCAAAGTCGTTTTCTTTTGCTGAAAAAGTGATGGTTTCAATCTTTTGAGTTTTCAAGGGTATTCAGTTGATTGACTATTTCGGGGGAAAAACGAATTCTATTCTATCAAGATAATGCTCCTATTGACAAAATGGTGGTGCAATGTCAGCTATCCATGATTGTGACTTCGAACTCATTGACCATTATTTTGGGGAAGAACCCTCTCAGACGGCTTGAGGTGCTCCCATAGAGCTGAATTTTTTAATCAACCCTAACAGTTGTCCACCACCCATTCAGTCTGCCCGTTAATTGTACCTTAAATCTCTTGAAGCCAAAAATTGAGAAATATTTTCGGGCATTTTCATGGTGATGTACATAATTTCCTGTCAGACTGAAAAATTTGCATCAAGCTTTAAAGCCTTCTATTAAAAACTAGAAGGAGCATTGTGCTTTCATTCCGTAACATGTCGATACT
This sequence comes from Lottia gigantea, assembly GCF_000327385.1. NCBI lineage: Eukaryota > Metazoa > Mollusca > Gastropoda > Lottiidae > Lottia > Lottia gigantea. Next base: position 3,585,449 of record NW_008710662.1, read on the forward strand.
TGTAAGCCTATGTACTTTTGGCAAACAATACCCCGAGTATCAAGTGTACTCTTGCAATTGAGATTTTCTCGAAAATAGCGTCCATAGCGACATCGAAACCTCCTATGAATCATCTTAATTCTGCATAGGCAGATCCTTCGAATCAAAGTGGCATGGAAAACTTGTGTTAAGACCATAAATCCTATTTTTACTAATATAAAGTAGTAAAGAAACCTTCTATTTTACCGAAATATTGAAAAAAAAACCTTCTAAGTCAGAGTTTATTGGAAAGTAAGAAATATCCATGAACATAAGATTTTTGATAATATTGTAGTTTTTACATTTTTGATACTTTCAAAATCTAAAGAAAGAAACAGTTTTATCGCACTCCTAAAAACTTGTAAATTTTGAATTAGGCGGTTTTATCAGCACAGGGACGATATGTGAAGGTCCCTTAACAGTTGTTGAAAATGCCATGGCCCAAAAATTAACGCCCAAACACGCCACTGTGCCAATCCAATAATGATACAAAGAAAATTGGGTTTACAAAATTGGCCTATAACGCCAGATTTCCGTCTTGTACCAGCCCAAGTTCCATCTTGTTCCACGTTTGAATGACAACCTAATATCTTGCATCTCTCAATCTAATATTCTATGCTCCATCTCCATAAATCCATGATTTATTTTCAATACCCGGTAAATGGTAAATATCAATAGGCCTAGTATTTTTTCGTGATAATATGACGACAGACTACAATTAAACGAAATTATTTCCCTTTGACCACTTATCTAATGGTTTGATGCGAAACGTAATAAGCAAACATCTACGAAGATTTTGGTAGATGAGAAACGGTTCACATCACATTTCCTTACTGAATGACTGATTGTCGACGTTCCACGAGTCTGAAGATGTGTTGTGAGAAATGTTTATGCTATTTATTCATTTGGTGAAACATTACAAGCATAAAAAAGACAAAACTTTTCTTGCGAAACAAGGTGTTTCAAATTAACAAACATACAAACCAATGAATACATGAAAAGCCTCTTAAAACTTCAAATGATTTTATCATTATATCTGCTATCATACCTGATTAAAAATATTCAGATTCCTGGTATTCAACCTGTGGTAGCTTAGAGGTATCTCCAAGGCCAGGCCCAAAGGGCTGAGAAAACTATACGATTTCATATGGGTTTGGATGAATTTGGATAAATTGTTTTCAATGATGATTAAAAAAAGCATTTTTATGTGCCCACATGACATTGTCGTCACCCATGTCCGTTCCTCTGTCCGTCCGTCTGACCACAATTGCTCGTAAACACTCAACAGGGCACAATTCTTGAATGATTTAACGAAACTTTGTATGTTTGTTTGTAATCTCCAAAGGATAGCCTAAACCCTATTGAAAATCAGAACAATCGAAAAATATTTTATTATTGCCCTTATTCTTGAAATTACGTTCACTTTTAGGTTGTAAACACTTTAGAAGGTTGAATTATTGATAGATTTTGATGAAACTTTGTGTGAGTGTTTGTTATCACCCAAGCAAGAACCCTATCAAAATACAGAAAAATAAAAAAATTATTAATACAGTGGTGTAACCTATTTTCGTGGATATAATTTTTTTTATGGCCTAAGTTTCCTCAGATATTTGCGGAAGCATATTAGGGCCATTCATTTTTTATTTTTGGAATTTTTAAGTTAGTATGTTGAATTGTCAAGTTAGTATGTTGAATTTTCAAGTTAGTAACTTGAATTTTTAAGTTAGTATCTTGAATTTTTCAAGGTAGTATGTTGAATTTTCATGTTAGTATGTTCAAGTTAGTATGTTGAATTTTCATGTTAGTATGTTCAAGTTAGTATGTTGAATTTTCAAGCTAGTATGTTGAATATTCAGGTTAGTATGTTCAAATTAGTATGTTGAATTTTCAAGTTAGTATGTTGAATTTTCAAGTTAGTATGTTGAATTTTCTAGTTAGTATGTTGAATTTACTAACTTGAAAATCCAACATACTAACTTGAAAATTCTTAAAAATTCAACATACTAACTTGAAAATTGAAAAAAAAAAAAAGTGAATGGCCCTAAACGTTTCCTTAGATATACTATGAAATAATTAGAATAGGTTTGTTTCGATTTTCTTTATGAATCCCTCACTTTGACTCATGAGTAACCAACTCCACAATGGCAGCAAAATGCTTCACCTATTTTCGTGTATAATGTTTGATCTATAAATAAGTCGAAAAAAAACACATTGTATGGATACCCAGTGGTATGATTAACTTCTCTTAGTATTTATCTTTAATATCAATTCATAATAACTAGTGACAATTCCGTCAAAGAACCATTATCAAAAAAAAAAAAACAGTGACTGACAAAAAAAGATATGTAGATTGATTTATTGCTAAAAGTCATTGAAACAACATAAGAATATGGCCCACATTATGTTACATATCTATAATTAATCATTTCCGGAGATGCACGAAAAATAGGTTAGCTGGAAATTAGGTTACTTGACTGTATGAATTATTGCCCTTGTTCTTGAAATACGTTCAATTTTTAGCATGTTAACACTCTGGAAGACACAATTCTTAACAGATTTTGACAAAACTCTGTGTGAGTTTTTGTAATCACCCAAGGACGAACCCTAGTGAAATTAGAAAAATTGAAAAATATTTATTTAGAGTTATTATACGCCCACATCGGTAAGTGTATACATATTCATAAAACGAAGATCAAGTTCGAATTTGAGCTATTTTCGACCATTAGAAGCAGAGTTATTGCCCTTGCCCCATAATCTTAAATATGCTATTACTCTCTTAGTTTTCAACCGATTTTGATGAAACTTAAAATGGAATTTTTAGACCTAAATCGAAAGGTTTGAGAAATTTTAGTTTACTTCTGATTAAATTTAAGGGTTTTTCAATATTTAGGCCTCTTATGTCAGTTTTGAGGAGTTATCGCCCTTTAACCTCTATACAGTAAGTGCTTCTATCAACATCAATTGCTCTTAACACTCTGTCCGTCTGTCTTTCTGTCCGTCAAAATTTGCTTGTAAACGCTCTAAAAATGGAATCAAATGAAATTGGGTATGTTTATACATATTCTTAAAACGAAGATCAAGTTCGAATTTGAGCTATTTTTGACCGTTACAAGCAGAGTTATTGCCCTTGCCCCAAAATCTTGAATATGCTATTACTCTCTTAGTTTTCAACCGATTTTTATGAAACTCAACATTTTTTTTTTACCTAAATCGAAAGGTTTGAGAAAGTTTACTTTACTTCTGATTAAATTCAAGGCTTTTTCAAGATTTAGGCCTCTTACGTCAGTTTTGAGGAGTTATCGCCCTTAAACTCTATACAGTAAGTGCTTCTATCAACATCAATTGCTCGTGAAGGCTCTAAAAACTAGATTTTTTGTAGAATCAAATGAAATTCGGTATGTTTATACATATTCTTAAAACAAAGATCAAGTTCGAATTTGAGCTATTTTTGACCATTAGAAGCAGAGTTATTGCCCTTGCCCCAAAATCTTGAATATTTACCATCCACATGCCATGGTGGGCGTATATGGCTGTGGTCCTATATCTTTTTATCGCATGTGTACTTTAATCTAGATAGAGAAATTTGTAAAATACATATTTGATAAGTAAAGTATATTAAATAAAATAGATAACAAGCTTATTACTGTGTTTAGAATTGATTGAAATATTTTAAAGAGTTTAAAGTATTTTAATGAGATTAATTAATTATTTAATGAAGTATAATTAGTAGAGAAGGTATTTACATTTAATCTAATATTAATTATAAACTGAAGAAAGAGTAGTAATCTGTCAGTTTGTTATATTGAGACACCTGTATTACAGCATTACACTTGTATTATATCAACCTAGTGGTGTTGTTAGGTAGATATTACCTATTGATTAACCTGACTTAGTCTTATCAGCGTTAATCCAATACCTATCAATAAGCTTATTACTGCCCGACCATATATACAGGTAGATGTACTAGTCAATGGTTGGTTATTGTATACTTGAGAGGTTGTAAGTAAGTTATGTTTGATATACTAGTAGAGACTATTGTTTGCTTGTAGTTAATTGTTTGTGAATTATGCAAACTACACAGAGGACTTTGTGTCGTAGTTAATTTTGATGAAAAAGAAACTTTATAATTGGATTATATGGAAACAAAGTTATAAAAGTGTGTGTGGTATAGCTTGTTTTGGTTTCTTGTAGGATGGATAATTCAAAACTTGCAAAGGATATGACGAGATTGAATAAAATTTTGCTAATATGGATAGAAAATTTGACTGAGTTTGCTCTTCAAAATATTCTGTCTTTACTATTTTGCATTGGTTATATGATAGAAAAGGCAAATTGGCAATAAACTAAGCAAAACTTCTTAGAATTATCTTGACTGATAAAGTGATTGGTGACATTAAACTTAATTTTTAAGAATTTTTGCATATGATTGCAATAAACACAATTTAAAGGATTTTTTTTACTCTTTTGCAGGGCCTAGGATACCAAAATGGCTACAGTAGCTTTGAATAAAGGTGTGGTGACCATGAACAAAACTTCAAAAAGTCCCGGTAAAATTCCATTAACATCAGATGACAGTAAAATACTAGGAAAAATTACTATGAAAAGACGTGAAGCTACAACTAATAACAGCTATAAAACTTTAAAAATGAAAACCCATAACAGTGCCTGGACACCAGTAGTTCATAAACCCAGCAATGAACAAGTAAGTACTGTTATATTCTTTTATGACACCCTGTTACTTATTTACAGTAACAACTGGTAAAAACTAAGTTATTTTTTGTAGTATCCAATATATGATATTAGTTTATGTCAATAGTGGTTATTGAATCATTGTAAATTCACCATTGCTATATTAGATTTTATCAGGTTTCAGTAGATAAGCCGAAAGCTATTAGACTGTTGAATTTGTGTATCACATAGTTTAAACTTTTGAAATTTTGACCCTTCACATTGTGTAGGTTATTTAGGAACTTTAGGGCATGAAGTTAAAGTTTGTTTGAATTTTACTTCAGAATTTTTATCTAATATCTTAAGTTTGTTGTTAGATTGACTTTAACGGAGTAATTTTTAAGTTCATTCAGCTTCAAAATATTTTATAATTTTTCATGCACACTTCTCTCCTAGAAATTTCAACCAAAGATGTCTAATATTTTGGCTGAAAATTGTCCTCTGTACAAACCAAATTGTAAATGATGATATATTATGCCTTTGTGTTCATTTCCAAATCCATTCTAAGACTTTTGAAGACTTTAAAAGCTGATACTCATATTCACAAAAAATACTCAGTAAAATTAAATTGACTGACAAGAGTATCTAGACAGAAGGATTCCTTTTCGCTTCCCGATTAGTCGAGAATTTGTATCCATATCTTTGATATGATCTAACATATGAAAATGAATTTCCGTCACATATAAAGTTGATCACACACAGTGTTATAGATAAAAAGATTTCATGATAAGAGATAGTATATAGTAAAAAACTATGATATAATAAGTTGAATATTGTATAATATCCAGATAATAAATAGTTAGATTAGTGTATAAATCATATTAATCTCTAGTCATTGACAATAGGTTATATAATAGGTTATAATATCAAGCTAACCTTCAATAATATCATTTCAACCTTCATTCTTCATAATCAGATTTACTCATAATCTTATTTCTATGTTAAAAACAATACAATTATGCAAGATTTTTTTTTTGGCTCGAAAACCAGTGTTTAATAGAATCGCATGAAGGTGCAGGATCTGAGTTAAGGATTTCAATAGAAAATAGCTGAGGAATAGCTCAAAAACAGCCATTTTTTTTTTTAGAAAAAAGTTTAGGAAATCATTCAAATTATTATCACAATGTACTTTGAACTCTATTTGATTATTATGCATAAAATAATTGGTGTTTGAAATAAGAGCCCCCTTTTTCCAGCCAGTCCAGATTTTTTATGTATCTAAATTTCTGGATTTCTTATAATCATAAGAGCAGACTTTGTTCAAGCTTAACTCTGTAGCAACAACATCATTGTGTGCAAAAATTGTCAGAAATTATTAACCAGAAATCTTATGAAAGACAAGCATAAATTATGGTTGTATAAAACAATAAATAAAGCAAGATGAACTTAAAAGGATGTTTTATATGCATGACTAAAATCAGTGATGAAAAATATATTTGTAGAAAAAGAGTGTAGCTGATAGTGTATTGATAGGTAGTAATTATAGACCTATAGACATGATTAATTGATAGATTAGTCTCATCTTGTACCTTAATCTTCTTTATATCATTCATATTTTATTTTAACACTGTCTCCTGAACTTTTAACATTATATATTTATTATGACATTTCTATAACATTAAAACATACCCAGACAGTCTAATGTCATCATAGGCCAATACAGGGAAAAACTGTCAATTATTGTCAGATATTTCAAATGTTATCAGATAGGGTAAAGCAGATATATATTAAGTTTCATTTAAAATTTGATAATTTAAAATTAATGACTAAAAGAAAATAATAAAAAGATTTATTTTTTACATAAATTTTGATTTTTGAATGAGTGAAAGACTAATATTTTGATGATATTTCCTTCAAAAGTATCTCAAACTCGGAATTTCTTTTCCTTTTTCTATAGATGTCTTTTCTATATGTGGCAGTGTCTCAAGAAAAATCTTTTCAATTTCAAACGTGGATAATTCTGGACACACTTGGATTTGAAAACTATTACTTATTGGCTTAATTAAAAACACCTGTTTCTGAGACTAATACCCCATTTACACTAGGCCCCTATAAAGAGAACCTGGCCCGGATCGGTGCCTGGCTCCGATCAAAACGTCTGTTTACACTGGTGTTCTGTGATCTGGGCCAGGCCCACTTTAAACGGAAATAAGCGTGCACTCTCTAATTAAAAAGATTACAAAAGGTCCACATTTGTAGATTTATAATGGCCGCCGATACGAAAGTTGTAAACCCTGCACATGCGCAGAAGAATTTTTAATCGGAGCCAGACATGCATTCGTTTTACACTAGTAAAATTAAAGTGGGCCAGGCACCGATCCGGACCTGGCCCACCTCTTATTGCGGTGCCAGGCCCCAATTAAATTGGCTCGCTTTATTCTGTTTACACTAGTAAAATTGAAGTTTTTTTTATCGGAGCCGAGTGTAAAAGGGTATAAGGTATGATAGAAGAAATGGTGTAGCTGTCTTAATCTTAATAGTATAACTTGTATAAGATTTGGTATATGTATTTGTAATATTATATCTATATACCATGAATTGTTGAACAAATTTATATCTTTTCCAGATATTTAATGAAAGAAGAGATTTAGTTTCACATTGGGTAGGTATATGTTAGATCCTAATTGATTTTTTAAATGGAACAAAAAGATATTCTGTAGTTTGTATTTTCATCTCTATTCCATCTTGCAAACAAGTGTGCATTGCAATTTGCAAAGCATTTAATTGTGTTGATACCTCTTAAGCTGCATTACTTATTCTTGAAGTTTGTCTTGCAAGAAAATCTGTAAGAAAATTTGTTGAAATCATCATTGTTATGGTTTGGAATCAATTTTAATGAGTCGGTAAATATATGAAAATGATTATAAAGAAATCCATGAATTTACTCTCCCTATGAAATTTGGTGAAGTCAACCTTGAGAATTGTAATATATTTGTTTATTGATGCTTCCTATCTGTATGGTTCTGTATTTTTTGTTTGTATGGTTTGTAGTATCACAGTAATATTTCTATTCTTATTCTTTTAGTTTGATCTATGGACAGATTCTCAACGTAAAAGATTTTTAGATGTTATATTTCAACAATGTAAAAAGGAACAGAATATTTTTGTACAGAATTGGTTCCGAGATCATGTACCAATGCAACATTTAGATTTTACTACAGTTTTACCGAAGATTCTCTCTGTCTATATATTTTCCTTTCTGGATCCTAAAAGCTTGAGCAGAGCATCACAAGTTTGTTGGCATTGGAAATTTCTATCTGAACAGGTAATTGAAAATCTTTCTTATTAATCCATATAAAGAGTAGATATAGTTGTTTGCTGATTGTCTTGACAGTAAGAATTGCAATTTGTACTATGTCTGTGTATTATAGTCACAATTATACAGTATCAGAATAATATGTGAAACTGTGAAATCATTTTTATTTGAGGACATTCAATTTGGTGACAGATTGATAAACCCATTCAACCCACAAATATTTATCTGAAAAAATAACATAGAAAAATATAGAAATCTAGTAATGTCTCCACATATATGCTTTGGTGGCAACAAATTTTAACTTTTCATTTCAATGATGATGGAAAGAAACTCTTATTCTATTGTTGTAATTAATGAATAACATAGTTGTTAATTTCGATGTAGAAAATTTTGAAAATTTAAATTTGAATTGAACATTTAGATTATATAAAAAATGATAGTCCCAATAATGTTATTGTTCATCTATTTACCTATTGAAAATTAGGATAAATTTTCTTGCGTTTACCTATATGTAAGTTTGTAATTTTAGGATGATATATGGAGAGAGAAATGTATGAAATATGGTTGGTATATTCCTTATACACCAGCAGATAATGAATATGGTGCTTGGAAGATGCATTATATAGCTTGTGTTCAAACATTAGATTATGTTACTGGTAAAGGGGTAAGATATTTTAAATTATTTGTAATTGATAGATGATTTCTATGTTTTGGCGATTTACTTTTGAGGAAGTTTCTTCACATCTGATTTAATATTGAATATATTTTTTGTAGAATTTATATGGAATGAGAGATGCTGTATTTACAAAAAGGCGTAAAAATAGAAGTCAACTGTCTTTAGCTGATGGCCGTAAGTTTTGATATTTTTGGTTCAATGCTATATCTCATTTCATTTAAGTACATGGAATTTAAATACATCATTTACCTGTGTGTGAGTTATAATCTACTGTCCTGATTATGTATTGTATATCAAGAACATGTTTTGGAATGAGGTTCAGCTGAAACTCTTCGTTCAAACAAATCATAGACCTGCGTAAGAGATATAATTTTTCTTTTTAAAGTTAGTTACTGTCTAATTTGTACTTGGTTGTGTAATGAAATGTATAATCCATGACAAATTATATTCCAGAGAAAAGTATATCATCGCGACCACCATGGCAGAGACCTGATGCTAAACCTAAAGATTTACAGAGATCTCAATTTGCTATGATCCAACAATTTAACCCTAATAGTCCATCTGGTTATAAATCACCAGTACATAATAGATGGGGCCAAATAAAACATGAACATTCCCAGTCAACAGAGTCTCTTTCTAGATCTTTAGATTTTGAAATAGGATTAGACTCTAAACGTAGAACACAGCGCCATAGAACTCTTACTGTAAGTTAAATATAACACTTTCTGGGGGTTCCATATGTATATAATTGTTGAATTGTGTCACGTTTTGATTCTGCAGCCTTAATGTAGAGTCTTCGGGGTGAATATTCAACTCAATATTCAAGATATATTCTTGTTCCCTCAACTAATTACTAGAAATTAGTTTATTTATAGGCATAGGTGATCAACTTTATTTTGGAAGACAAAGTATCTGCCCTTCTTCCCCTCACCCCACAAAATTGAAATATTGTCTTTATGTCATAGAAGCCCTTAAATACTCAAAATGTGGCTTAGGGTATCTCTACTGTTTATCTGAACAGCATGTTAATGATATCACCGTGTGATTGGTCATAACTAAATGTAAGAATATCAGTTATATTTTTAATTTTGATGCTGAAAAAGAATGTTGGCTCAGATAGAGCTCTGTCTTCTGGTAAGATAAATATAGAGATGACAATGGTATTCTATGTATTGTGTTTTATAATGGTAATTGATATATATTTACTATAGAGTGATAGTTATGATATGACTAAGAGAAATAATAAGACATTAAGAGAAAGTATAGTAAATACAGATGAGTTTCGACAAAGAGAATTAGTTGAAACTGACTGGATACCGCCTAATAAATCTCCATTAAATAGGTATGTTTTGATTGACTTTCCTTATATCTTTATGCCATGTCTGCATAGTATACATGACATGTGTAATGGTCTTGTAAAAAAAACTCTTGAGACAGGTGTTGGAGACTTGGGTAAAAAATCTGGAGACTTAGGTAAAAATCTGAAGACTTAGGTAAAAATCTGAAGACTTTTTCAAAGCACCTAAAGCAAGAACTTAGTGCTCCAAATTGATTTCTAATGTCTATGTCTAATGTCTGAAGAAATTGTTTGAAAAAAAAGTTGTAAGGATGATAATCCACATGAAACAATTTTGGAATTTTTACTCTTTTATGCTGTGAAAAGCTTGGAATCGTGATTTGACAGAAGAATTACACCTCTAATCTTTGTTATTTACAGAAATAATCTATCAGGCGGTGGAAGTTATCCACTGTATAAAAATGGTATGAAGAGACAATCCTCAATTAACATGAACAATCCTAGAATTATCTTAATATCATCTCGAGTACCTGCTGCTGATGTGAGTAGTTTTTGGATTTTTTTTCTGTATATAGTCTTTTTCTCTGTATGACTCAGTATTCTGGACTTGATTTTCTGTTTATTTCCAAATATAGTGCTCATACATGTATAATGCACACCCTTTCTTACCATCCTTTTAATATAGTAACCACCAGTTCAGTAAACCCTTTCTAGGCTAAAAAAAAATGCACAATATAGACTCAAATATACAGTTCTAAATGTGTATATTATTATTACTTACCTTATATAATTCTCTATTTTTGGTATTAAATATTTTGTGTATTCTGCATTAGACAAATTTAGGTATCTTGTATAAGAAAGAATATGATACCAGAATATTGATGTTATTATCAGTATTTTCTTTACTAGTAGATATATCTAGAGTCATTAATAATTAAAACTCTTGTTTACATCATCAATTGATATCTCTCATTAATAATACAATCTTTATTTGATATTGATTAGTGTTATATGCACGTAGATTTATTTAACTAACTGTATCTGCTCAGATAAAGGATTTCTTGATTATTAATTTAATTATGTGTGCATGCTTGATTGTAATTAAGAGATTCCCAAGAGCTCAGTGATTTTTTCAGAATAAGTTTTTAGGTCAGGTTTATTCTCTTTTTTTCTAAAAATAACTAAAGCTATAAGATGATTAGAGAATAATTCACAAAATAGAAGTAAAGTTTTGTTTTGCACCTCTGTATTGTATTGCAAATTGTGTACAAAAGGTACTGAGGGCACAAATAAGGGGCAGAACAACTAAATGAGGGTACAACTGTTAAAGTTGAGATTCAAAATATGACAGCTCTGAAGTGCACAGATGCAAGCCTGCCATTGAGCATCTAAAAGGATTCTTTGTAAAACATTTGGAGCAAACACATATAAAAATCATATTTTCAAATTTGAAGTGGGGTACAAACCATTTTTCTAGCCCCCCTCTGTACCCTCACTTGCCCAGTCACTGCAGTCACTTTATTTTACTCCATTGTACAAAAAGACTTTTTAAGAGTGATCCATATTAGAGTTTTTACTAATGAATTGGTTTATTGTAGTTACTATTAGATGCTGTAATGTTTGGTATATTACCTATTGTATATGAATATGAAGGAACAAGTTTAGAAACATTAGTTAGTCGTATTGGTCAAGTATTAGATGGAACCAAAGCTCAGTAAGTCCTTCAGTTTATATAAGTTAAACAAACTATTTAATCAGATCTGCTGCTGCCACAGATTTCGAAAAATTTTTGAAATGTATATTTTGCCATTTTTGCATATATCTCTTAGCTTTTTCTGTTTATATTAAGAATAGTGAAAATAAACATTTTGAGAATTAAAAGAGAAGAAGCTTATTTTGATGTTCAGGCAAAATTTCCAGGGCAATAACCATTTTCTTAGCCAAATTAAGTCATTTTTTTAGCCTAATAAATCCATAATTTTGTGATTTGTTTACAGGAGTATTGGTATATTCTGTCATTCAATGAAACCCAGTGAATTATGTTTAGTTCATGGTGCCACTGTTACTACTGATAGTCTAGATGATCCTAATATTAGACAATTCTTTGAGAATATAACATCACATATGGTACCTAATGATAAAGATGGCAGAATTGATATTTTTGTACCTTTGGCAGCTTCAGGTATTTGAAATTTTAATGTTGATTTGAATGGTACAGGAAAAATAACTCAAGATGCGGGCCACCAAATTAATGGGACCAAAAGGGAATTTACTGGTACATTTTATGGTTGGTCTAGGTACTATGATGATTTAAAAAAAAAAAAATTTTATGTCTCTGTAGAAAATGGTAAAGAAATATTAAGTGAACTATCAACATTATCTGGTTTAAAATTCTCAGCACCAACTGGACTTATTGGTACCTATAATCATAGTAAGTACTAGTTTAAAGATATATATATTGTATTAGATATGCTAAACCATAATCATTGTGCCAATACAGTGAGCGCTGAAATTCTTAGCACTAAGATCAAACTTTGCTTTGTGCTCCTGATCAAGCTTATGAAGTTGGGCGTACCATGCAGCATGCTATGTGGGAAATTATAACAATATAGTAATTTCCTCAATAAAACAGCCATAAGAACTTATTCCATGTCAGCCATTACAAGTTGATTACAAGGCATTATCTTGATAATATTGAGATTGGGTCCTGTTTCTTAATTAATTTACTAATTAATCTTAAGCTGTGCTGTTGTCATTGCATATTTATAGCATATAAGAAATCTAGTTATTAAATAAAAAGCATTAATGCAAATATATTTACATGTACATAAATAATAAGGCATATTTTTTAAGCTTTTGTGCACCATTCATTCATATTTATTATTTATTATAGTAAATACAGAATGGTCTGTATCGTATAAAGAGAACAGTCCACCAGCCATGTATTTCTGTCAGAGTAAACTCAATGTCTGGTCTAATGTAGCTGAACAGGCTCAAGAAGCTTTAACAAGATGTCGTGAAATAATGACACCATATTTCAGTAAATTACAACAAGATATAGCTTGTCAATTAGCAGGTAGGTAGATTTGATTAACATCTACAATAGTTTAATTTGGATTTTTAAGTTTGAGGATTTAAAATGCCATGAGGTTCAGTGAATTTAAATTTATGAGATCTGTGTAAACATCATAAAACCTTGAAAAATGTCTTAAAAACAAATGAGAAAAATTTTGGAAAGACTCAAAGAGTGATAAATGAGTGAAATTTAATTATTTTTTTACTTATTTCATAAAATTCGGGTGATAATGTGGCCTTACTTGTTTTGGGAGAGCCTTGTGATGCAAGTCACCCATTGGTAAAGGTTTGATCAACTAACTTGACAAAACTTATTTATTGGTCATATATTATTTCTACAGTTAATTTAGCTACGTGTCTGCTTAAACTTTCCCTCAATGAAAATGAAATGTGGTCACCATAGTGAACTACACTCTACTTTTGAGAATTATACATTTTGACAAATCTTATCAAACCATTTTTTATACCAGTTATAAATATACAATATAATATTTTCAGGTCAGTTAGTATTTGATGTTCTAGGACAGACTGATATACAAGGTGTACATAGTTTAACAGCTACAATTAGTAGTGGTCTAAAATCATTAGGTGATCAAACTAATGTTAAACCATTAGAATATCTGGGCAACTATGTTTTAGATAAAGCTGATTCTATGACTGATTCTATTAAAACTCTGAGAAAATCACAGGTAAGTCTCAAGCTCTGATTATTTTTTAGATCTCAATTTCTTTTTCTTTGACCTTATTTCTCACATGGAACCACCATTGCTATCTAGTAAGGTGGTCAAGACATTGAGTTCTAGCTTGTAGCCCTGATCTTGGCAACATTCCTCTCAGTCATTGGGCATTAATGGCTGGGTGCTCAGCCGTGATATTAAACTAAGGCCCTATGTGCAAAACAAGGTAGAGGTTGCTATTGCCCTTGTAACATATACCTCATTGTACACTGCATGGCATTACTTCATTAGTCCAAATTATTGTTTGAGTATTATAATGTATTTGTGAATTAATGTGCACATGCATGGTCAGCTGCTCAAATTATTGGTATTAGTAATTTAATTATTGGATTCAAAATTGTATTACAGACATTACAAATAACAGAACTAGAAGAGAATGGTAATAATAATCAAGATGAATTAGATAATAAAGCTGATTGGAGTGATCATGAAAAAGGTAAACAAATAATGTCTTTATATACTAGTAAAGATTGATTTGAAGGAATTAAAGTGATTCTGATATGGAACAGTCTCTATTTAATACTTAACTTGATAAAGTGTGTTGTACCTAACTTATTTGGATATCTTGTTAACTAGATTAGCAAAGATATTTGTACATATCCAGATACTACATGTATTCAATATTTAAACATGAGCAGCTCTGTTTAAAAAAACAGATAGACTAAAATATCTTTCCTCCACTAATCAGCTTTGAAAATGTCTACAAAAAAACTAATTTTTCTCTAAGCATACAGACATATTTTGATGAAGAATTATAGAAATTGATTTTTATTTCAGAAGAGGAAAGTAAACAAGAGAAAGATAAAATATATGAAACATTTACTAGATCTAATACTTATGATAAACTTAAGAATAAAACAAATAAGTTGAATACATTACAGAGATTGGTAAATATTTTATTTCTTCATTTGTCTTTTAATATTCAAATGATGTTACATTAAGGAGAAATAGATTCAAAAATCTGGCAAGTACAGCCAAACAAAGTGTTTACATGTATATATTGTTTTTATGGAGCTCCACATGGTCAATTGATGAGATACACTTGATTCTAATGTCATTTTGAAAGTCAAATTACCAAAATTAATTTTTCAAAGTAAAAATCTATTGTTATAATTGTTTGTTAATAGACTAGCCAAGAATATAATGGATGTATAGAAAAAAGAACACCAATAGCGTTTGAGATATTATCAAGTGAAAAAGAGTATAACAGAACATTAAAAGCTATAAAAGATGTGTTTTATAAACCATTAAAATTAGCTCTGGAATCTAACAGGTATTGTGTAGGTCTTGATTTAGGGGAATCGTTACGCAGGAAATATTTGCATCAAGCTATTATTCAAAACACTATGTTTTGAAAATGATTTGTGTTGTTTGTACAACAATCTTAACAGGTGATGTGTTGGGAGGGATATTTAAAATTATGCATGAATTTTCATAGCGAATCCATTGTGGTCCGTTTCACGAAAATCTTACAAATAAGAATTGATTCCTATGATGTTGTGTGACATTTTTGCTGTGCTGAGATAGTATTTTTATTCGATTATATTTGAATCTCGTCAAAAGTTGTTGCACTGATGTTGAAAATCAGAAACTTTTACGAAGTATATTTATAAAAGAAGACTCTATTATATTTTCAGAGCTATCATCAGTAGTCCAAATGTCCAGACTATATTTTTAGATATATTATCTATATATGATGTCAGCAAGTAGGTATTTCTTTTTATGTATTATAGTGAGTTTTATTGCAAAAGCTGCGACTCAGAGTCACAGACATTCTATGATGTCAAGGGTCAAGACTCCCTTGAAAATAAGCTAAGATCATTGCCGTGGAAATACTGATCTTATTGCATGCTACATGGCACTGGCTGTTATTATAAGTCTAATTAAATATACACAAGAAAGATTCCAATTATAACTTGAATGCATGGTTTGTGCTCTATAAGTTTATAAAAATATTAATAGAGGTTTCAAGATGCTTCTTCTAAGAGTATTTTTATTTATTTTTATTATTTTACAGAGAGTTGTTAGAGAATCTAAAGAATAGACTAAGTAATTGGAGCTCACAACATACATGTATTGGTGATATCTTTATTAAATTCTGTACACATTTAAAATGTTACAGTAATTTTATCAATAACTATCAGGTGATATTGAGCTGTATTGAGAAATGTCGTGAACAGTCTTCTTCCTTCCGTAACTTTTTATTATTACATCAGAGATTACCAGAAACTAGAATGATGAGGTAAGCTTATCTATGGTTTGGCTGATTTTGATTTGTCATGGATTTCCAAAGCTTGGTACACACTGAATGTTTTTTTGAAGTCTGTAGTTTTTTTAGGCAGTGTCAAATTGTCAAATGGAAATTGTTGTCAGTGCATAATTGCTGGCTTTAATGGAGACTTGGGCGCCTCCTGCAGAGTTAATACTGAAATTTCATTGGTTGACCATTAGACTAGGTCATGACAAATAATCGGGATAGCCTACACACAAGCTGACAAGGCACGTCAATCTCCTTGATAGCTCCTGATTTTGTCCTAGGGCTGTCATGGACCACTGCAAAAAGTGTTAAAACATCATTGTATTTTATTTTGTATGATATTTTGTTTTTCAGTTTACAAGAGTTGTTGCTATTACCTGGTAGAAGAATAGAAGAATATGTTAAATTATTATCATGGTTTCAAGTACATACACCATTAGATCATGCTGATAGAGAGGATATAGATAATATATTATCTACATTTAAACATCTTAATGAGGATATTATACAGGTATATATATTCTTTTAACACTCAGAGGGACCTTGTTAACACAGTGAGTTAAATGCTTGCTAGGATCAAGAATAAGAGTAAACTCTCCTCTAAACCTATATAACTATTTATTTCAGTGTAAAGTTAGATTAGAAAGAGAAAGAGAACTGAATAGATTACAACAAACTATTGTAAACTGTCCTGTAAGTCATCATTTTGTTATTTTGCAAATGACCATATCTTTAGATTTTTACAGTTTAACATAGTGTATTTAGGAAACTTTGGAAACCTTTGAACATCAAATATTTATTTCTAATTTATAAACTTTACAGGCACTGTTTGAAGCTAATAGATACTTAATAAAACATTTAGATGTATCTCATTTACGACCACCAACAGAATCTGATGTTCCTGAATTAAGGTTAGTACAATTAAAATGCTTTTAATGTTTGTTTTCTGGGTTTCAGCTTGATATGGAATATAAATATCTTTTATTTTTTTTTCATTTGTTATCTGTGATTATGTCACTTTATGATTGAAACTTTGTTTTTTTTTTACAACCATGGAAAGACAAAGTGGCTGCTTAGTGTGGTTTGATTAATTAAATGTAGGCTTGTCTGAATTATTTACCAAATGAAATGTAGTAATCTCCCTTAATATGTTTTGGTAAAGGTCCCTGTTCATAAAGATTTGTCTATTTTTTTCAGAATGTATCAAGAATTAGCCACACTAGGTTTATATCTATTTAATGATGCTTTGGTTATAACAAGAAGAACATCTAATTATTATCCGTTCACCAGAGCAGTAGATTATACCTATAAATTTGATGTCAGTCTGGCTTTGAATAGATTACGTATTACTGATATACCAGACTCAAAATGTAAGTGGTAACTTTTTTAATAAAATTAGTCACATAAGAACTATTATTACTGCTTACTGCTGTAACAATATGATGTGAAAGATATCAATATTCTATACCACAGTTGGTTAAAGTGTTGGTAACTTTACGTGATCTGTCATCTGCTTGGTTTCATTGAACAAATCGGGTTGTGGGTTCAAATCTCGCTTGGTACATTGAATCATATTTTTCTCCTTTTTCAAGTGGGCACAGTTAATCTGGGAAAGTTCAAAGATTTTTCTCCAAGGATATATAAAAACAAACAGGTTGATATTATTGAAAACTGACACTAGTTAGTGATGATCTTTTAAAAAAAAATTGGCCTGGGTCACAAGTAAACCTGCCAATTTCTGCTTGAAAACAACGCCCTGTATATTTGATGACCTGAATAAAATTCAATGGTGTGCTTAATATTTCACATTTATTGTGTTTCCTACACTGGTCATTTTGAGATATTTAATTTAGTTATTTTTCTTCTTGGAAAAGTTAAAATATTCAAACATTCCTATTGTTTTATATATTAGAAAGTGTATATATCTAATATACTAGTATGTAATTTTGCTCCTCCTACACTTACTGTTGTAAGTAAAACATAATGACATTTCTATTGATTCAATGCAGGCTCACATGTTTTATACTGGTGGCTTTTGTTACATCAGATCTAAAATAAGATAAAATATATCACTCACCATGTTTAATATGTGACTGAAATAAAACCTCTGTAATCAATACATCATGCTAAAAATAAAAGGGAGGTTTGTTTGATCCAATGATAGGTAAAGAATATCAGTAGGCTATCAAATTATGTGATAAAGTAATCAGTTAACACTAGACACAGTACATCAACTACACTTTTTGATACATGTATTAATATTGTATTATTAAAATATATCATATGTGCAAGATAAATAGATAGACACATTACACATCTATGAATATAAAAGAAAGCATATGAATAGTCAAGTCTATGTATAGTTACTGACCTTAAGGCCTACACTGAAATAACATATAAAATTCAATATTAGTCATGTTCTTTAAAATATCTGACCTCATGTTTGAAAGTTATTGTTAAGCTATAAACCCTGCTTACGAAAGGGTAGTGTTCATTATTTTCCCAGTTCTTTTCACTTGAATCTTATTGTTATTGTATTGTCTATATGTCTCAAATTTTTGTTTACCCTTATTGTGTTTTAAGTAGCACAATTAATTAGTAATAACTGCAAGTAACTACTTCTCATTATTTTCATTGCCACCTTTTTATTTTGAGGAATGATTTTGTAGTATTGAATCCTATCAATAGTTTTAGCAAAAAAATATGCATCTATTATATAACATTTCAAAAAAATTGTCATGGCTAAGTTGTATTTAAACAATACTTTCTAAAATTAAATATTTTTAGCATAAATAATAAACAAAGTATTATCTTAATTGCTCTATTCAATATCAACAGTTTCCTTGTTAACATATTATCTGATGAAATATAGTGGTAAATATCATACATACTCATACATATAGTCAATATTATGTATATCCCAGCAGGGGGTCTAATCTTTTACAGGAAAATCAATACATTTATATTAAAAATAGGTATTTTTTATTTGACACACAATAATTTGTCATAAATGACTGGAACTTAATATTTAAATTACAGTCTTTGTAGTTTTAAGAATTACATTTAGCTACAAAAATGAATATTTAAAATTTGAAAAGTTCATAAGCATTCTAATACTTTTTGCCTTACAAATTTATTCCACTTTTACTTCCAAAATTATAGCTTATAAAAGTTTCTAAATTCCTATTATGGCAAGTGCCCTTTAAAGTCTGCAAAGGAGAGCCAGGAGATTCCCACTATCAATGAAATCTTACGTCACTGATTCTTTGTAATGAAAATTATTCATGGAGCTGCATCAGTATTGTCATAAAAATTTTACTTTATTGATGTTAATTAACTATAAACTAGATCTAGATTCATTGTACTAACAATGAACAGTTTTTTTACTGTTGACATGTATATGATCTAACATGAGCATCTGTTCATACCTAGCTAATCATGGTATTATTATGATGGTAGTTGTATAATAATGCCATCTATGGTATCGAGAAATAGACCCAGTGTGTTGCATCAGCACTATTAATAGAACCTTGTGAGACATAATGCCTTCAAACGAGATGAAATGAAATACAGATGTAGTTTTACATCCTTCTTTTTTCTATCTGAGAGAGTTAATGATGAATATGCACTGTGCAATGAGGCCCTTCACTTCTATTGTTTATATTGTTTTCTTTAAATTGTAGACAAATCTGACATCAACTTTGTTATTTCGAAAAGAGATTCAATTCAGGATATGAAATCAAATCAGCTCCATTTCCCTTTAGCACATAGGTCATAATTGCTTCCGTGATTGAAATATTGTCTAAGGCAATTCCTGAATGTTGTCCCAAGTGAGATTATAAATAAATTGATAGATAGTGTATGTATTTCTGAATTTGCTGTACATGTAGTGAATAAACCTAATCCATGTTATACCTCCTGGTTTTAATGACCTCTGACCACAATGATTTTTTGTTGTCACTTGATAAATATTCAAAATAGAATATTTTCACACTTTAGAAATTGCATGTGGTACAATTCGAGTGCAAATACTCCTTTGTAAAATTGAAAATGATGTATTGGCGAACTTTAAACAGCTCATCATTCTAGAGTTGATATTTCAATTCATATAAAATAATTAGTAAAGTATGATTCAGAAACCACAATATTTTTACAGTAGTTATTACACTGTGTTAATTATTTCATTTCTTAATTCAGAAAATTTTCATTTATTATTCTGAATTGTGACAGACACAAAAACATTTGTGGAACATTTGTGTCGTTATTTAAGTAAAAAAAAAAAAATAGATGACTAATAATTAAAATATGATGTCCATACATATGTTCCATACAGTAATAAAGGAACTAGTGAAACATTAGAAATTAGTAAGGCCAGAATGATGAAAATAGTTGAAATATTTAAGATGTGAGCATAGTTAAAAAGTATTGATTCTATTAGAATGTCTGGAATTTGTACTAATCAATACTTACTACCTTTTGTTAATACTACATCAGGTTTAGTAGAATATTTAAAGGTATCAAGTTTTGTTAGTACTACATCAGGTTACCTTGATGTAGGTTTAGTAGATAATTTAAAGGTATGAAGTATTGTTAGTACTATATCAGGTTGCCTTGATGAAGGTTTAGTACATAATTTAAAGGTATCAAGTTTTGTTAGTACCATATCAGGTTACCTTTATGAAGGTTTAGTAGAATATTATTTAAAGATATCAAGTTTTGTTAGTACAATGTCAGATAACCTTAATGTAGGTTTAGTAGAATATTTAAAGATATAAAGTTTTGTTTGTACAATGTCAGGTTGCTTTAATGTAGGTTTAGTAGAATATTTAAAGATATAAAGTTTTGTTAGTACAATGTCAGGTTGCTTTAATGTAGGTTTAGTAGAATATTTAAAGATATAAAGTTTTGTTAGTACAATGTCAGGTTGCTTTAATGTAGGTTTAGTAGAATATTTAAAGATATCAAGTTTTGTTAGTACAATGTCAGATAACCTTAATGTAGGTTTAGTAGAATATTTAAAGATATCAAGTTTTGTTAGTACAATGTCAGGTTGCTTTAATGTAGGTTTAGTAGAATATTTAAAGATATAAAGTTTTGTTAGTACAATGTCAGGTTGCTTTAATGTAGGTTTAGTAGAATATTTAAAGATATCAAGTTTTGTTAGTACCATATCAGGTTGCCTTGATGAAGGTTTAGTAGATATATTTAAAGATATAAAGTTTTGTTAGTACTATGTCAGGTTGCTTTAATGTAGGTTTAGTAGAATATTTAAAGATATAAAGTTTTGTTAGTACAATGTCAGGTTGCTTTGATGTAGGTTTAGTAGAATATTTAAAGATATAAAGTTTTGTTAGTACTATGTCAGGTTACTATGATAGGTTTAGTACAGTGGTATTTCTCTATAACTGATGTATTTAGCACTATTTTAACAGTGATAATTCTATATTACTCTACAATTGATGTATTGAGCACTGTTTTAACAGTGATAATTCTATATTACTCTACAATTGATGTATTGAGCACTGTTTTAACAGTGATAATTCTATATTGCTCTACAATTGATGTATTTAGCACTATTTTAACAATTGAATTCATGTGTTGAGCACTATTTTAACAGTGGTATTTTCTATCTTGCTCTACAATTGGTGTATTGAACACTATTTTTACAATGGTATTTCTATTTTGCTCTACAATTGATGTATTGAGCACTATTTTGGCAGTGGAAATATTATATTATTTGTAAAATTGATGTGTTATTGTACAAGGCATGTTGTTAAATATCATGGGATTAATCCATTTGAAAATTTGTGGGTTGATGTTTGTCATCGTACTATTTTCAAGATGTTCAACACAGAGAGGTAGAGCATGAAAGAATAGATCCTTGTATAGTTTCAGCTTTTTAACAGGAAGGACTACCCAGGGAAGGTGACATTAATTTAAAGCAGTATAGTCAGTTTTTGCCACAAAACTTTTTGAATGATTGACTACATGTAGATAAGCACCAGACTGTTTCTTACAGGCACCATGAAACATTATTAAATATAACATAATTTCCAACTTATTCTGTCACATAACTGTTTTCTTTCAATATTTTTAATGTGGAGATCATTCACCTCAATAATGATTCAGACATTATAAAAATTTCTTATCAGTAATTTTTATTTAATTATATATCCTTTTGTAAATACAGTGGCGGTCTGACATTTTCTTAACAAAAACTTCATTATTGATTGAAATTTTACTTAATAACCCTCCACTGTAACTCGAGTAGAAATTAATACGTGATGGTAATGGATACTTCTCTCTTTGTCCTCTTTTAATAATTCACAATTTTTTTTACAGATGTGAAGAACTGTTTTTGTATGGAAACACCGAAAAAAAAATGGTACTGTGCTGTGGAAACTGGTGTTGAAAAGTTAAATTGGACAACTGTTTTAGAAGAAGCTATACGTGGTGTATTGAAAAGATGATCTCATAACACCAAGGTCATCGAATCTCTAAGGTTATGCTTGGTGTAGTGTGCATAAACAATATTTATTGTCTCATTTTTCATCATCATTTTATTACATTCCATTACTACTATTTATATTATTACTCTGTATATATCATAACTATATCACATATAAAACCTAGCTCTATATTCTCTCACAGCTGGGCATACGTTTTTAAAAGCATTGAAATAAAAAAAGATATGTTGTCTTTGACATATGAAGGGCTTCAAATGTAGAGCACTTATCATCATTTTTATCAAAAACAATGCACACTACTTTTAGAAAGGATGATTAAAATCAAGTTTGTCCTGTTAAAATATATAAGTTATCTTTAAGGTTGTGATAATAGATAATTGTGATAATACAAACAATGTCTTTCTTCTTTTATAAATAAATTATTAGACTTGTTGTATGAAAACATGTTACTCAGTTATATTCGTGTTAATAAGAATATATGTGTTAGCTGATCTTTAAATTTTGTAATTTCAATGCAGACAAGACCTTGTTTTTTTGTTTACAAACTTGGTAGAAAGATGCTAGATCACTAACTATCCATATTTCGTTTTTTTGTTATCCAAGATGAAAGGTTAGTGTCTAGTTTATCTTAAAGGTTAGTGTCTACTTTATCTGACTTATTTCAATGAAATAATGCAGAACAACCAGTGATCATTATGCATCCATGAAGAGCTCTATGGAAATTAAAAAATGTCCTAATCTAAAAAAATAAGCCGCAGCGGGCATATGTTACCTTGCCTGGCAATCTTTAACTAGTCTGCTCAAAACACAGACAGTAAAATTTTCAGTATATGACATTAAAGAAAGAACAAATGCAGTACATATTGTGTTATTCTATGTATTTTCAGCAGTGTCTCTTTGACATTAAATAAGGTATGTTAGCAACAACATGAACGAAATTTTAATCGGACTTTACTCACATTTACATATATAAGTTGACCAGTCAGAAACCTGATAGGCTTTTATTAAGTAAATATGAACGACATGCAGTATTATGTTTTTCTTATGCAATTTATATATTTATATTTCACACTTATTGAACTTGATGTATGACACATAATTATTACATAATGTTTATATTACAGTATTATTTTTGATATATTATATTTCCAATTTTTTTTATTTCATTTGATATATTTTTATCAGTATTTTATTGTGATTATTATTAATTTCTGTCATTTTTGTTAAATGTTTAACATGTTGTTCTAAATATATATATATATATATTAGTATGGGCCTGTCTTCATGATGTTTAATGGGATTTTGATTCCAGTCTCATCCTCAAGATCAAGAATCTATTAGTTTGAACAGGTTTGTCATTGCATTTTCACAAGCATTTGTCATTTAACAAAAATTTCATAAAGGAGAAAATTTATCAATTACATACGTGGCAAAACCATGGACTTGCAGTTTATTGACTAAAGCTCTATAATGTATAGGACACAGTATATAGAAATGAACTTTATTATTTACAGGTTGATTATACAGGATATAGACCTGTACTTGATATAGACGAAATCTGACGGTATTATATAGACATGGAACTTTATACCATACAGGACATAGTCACAAGTTTTAGAACATACAGAGAATACTTATAGAACCTAAACATTAACTTTATAGCATATACTTTATAGAAATAGACCTGAATTTTATAACACAGGACAAAACTTACAGAACATAATCGAGAACTTCATAACATATAGGACTATACATAAAAAAATAGACCTGAATTTTATAACACAGGACAAAAATTACAGAACATAATCGAGAACTTTATAACATATAGGACTATACATACAGAAATAGACTTGAATTTTATAACACAAGACAAAAATTACAGAACATAATCGAGAACTTTATAACATATAGGACTATACATACAGAAATAGACTTGAATTTTATAACACAAGACAAATATTACAGAACATAATCGAGAACTTTATAACATATAGGACTATACATACAGAAATAGACCTGAATTTTATAACACAGGACAAAAATTACAGAACGTAATCGAGAACTTTATAACATATAGGACTATACATACAGAAATAGACCTGAATTTTATAACACAGGACAAAAATTACAGAACATAATCGAGAACTTTATAAAATATAGGACACAGGACAAAAATTACAGAACGTAATCGAAAACTTTATAACATATAGGACTATAAAAAGGACAAAACTTACTGAAAATAATCGAGAACCTGAATTATATATCATACAGGACAAAACTTACGGAACATAGACATGAGTTCATAATATAAAAACATAATAAAAACATACAGGACAATACTTTAATAATAAAAACATGACATTTATAACATAAGGACAATACTAATACTTATAGAATATAGACAGGAACTACATATTTCATACAGAACAATATTATACAATACATAAATTAATGTATTAAAAGTGCAGAAATTACATAAAAACTTGCCATCAGTCAGACCATTGCGAGTATTCCAATTTGATCAAAACCATAAAATTTCGCATACATTTTGTCTAAAGAAATTGTTTAGTTTTTTTTACATCAAAATTTTCATTTCATATCATATTATGGTTTTGAAGTAATTCATTTTCAAATTTTTATAAAGTGTGTTAAAGTATGATTTAGAATTCATTGACCCAGTTTCTTATAGGTCGGTAAGTAGATCTAAGGGGCTTGTGTTTGAGGCGCAGTTTTGTATAGTTCTAGACGGTTACCCGATTGCACTATAACAAATAGCCATATAATATGTAAGCCTTAGGTGTAGGCCCTATATTATCTATTTGAAAAGAAACCAGATTTTGTAACTAAATTGAAATGTTCATTATAATCCAGATAAATATTTTTTGGGATTGTTAGTATTAATTCAGTATTTGAGAGTGTCCAACTGCATGGTAAATGTTTGTATAGTAGGAAGTCGCATTAGTACCTGTATGATGATTATCCTAGTTCAATATAAAATTATTAATGTGGCTAGATAAAAAAAATGATAACAATTCATTAATCGAAAAAAACGATCTGTTAATGAGTTTATTTCAGTATCAATGATCTTGATAATAATGTGTTAATGAATAAAAACTTTTTAATAATCGTTATAATTTTCTGAATGTGCCAGTCAGTTGAAGAGTATGTTCATTGCATTGCATCACATTGTCTGTCATTCTGATCACAGAAATAGTCTTGTTTTTAGGCTACACAGCGTGTTTGGATACTATCATTATTTCGTATAGGCCTAAGACTGAGTTTGAGATAGTAAACATTGTATTATCTGACTGAGGTTATAAATATTTAGAATGTCGCGTGATTTTCGAACTGGGCAATCAAGACGGGTTACATGTGATTTGTTTTGTAAATATGAACATATGCACGACAACTTATGATTATTAGGCCTATACGAGTTCGAGAGTCTCTCTCGAATTATTGAAGGTCGTTTTAGTTAGTAAATATAGATACGAAGCTACTTAGATAAAGTGAACCACGATATCTGTTTTGATGAGGGTGAAACGACGATTCTTAATTTATGACTCAGCCAGAAATTATGGTACTCAATAAAATATTTATGCAACCTTAATAATAAACTTTTCATTTTCTATGTCCGCTACGCTTCTTATAGGCTAATTACAAAGTTTCGAATTTTCCATAATCTTTTGAATAAGCTATTTAATTATTTTGTCTTCAGGTTACAACTAGAATTTAATGACCTGCTTGTTAGAATTGGAATTAATAGGTTCCGGTCAGATTCGGAATATTTCGATAATCTAAGCAGAAATATTATGGTTGCTACCGGTACCCGATAAAATATGTATGCAACATTACTAATAAGCTATGTATGTACTATTTAGGCTACTCCGCCTGGATGACATCTGTCTTAAAAGATCTTTCTATAATAAAGAAGTCTCAGACTATTTCCAAAAGCTTTCATTTATGACTAAGCTAAAATGATTTTGGTACTGGTACCGATAGAATATTTTATGCAATCTTAAAATTACGCTATTCTTTACTATATGTCATCCCACCTGGATGAAATCCGTCAAAAGAGATAAACCGCCTTAGAGTAGAGAGTAGGCCTATCTAGAAGTAGATAGATATATATATATACTCTATATAGATCATATATTATACTCTCGGCTTAGAACTAAGAAGTTTCGGACTATTTTCATAATGACTGCCAGAAATATTATTATGCCACCTCAATAATAAGCTATTTATTTACTATTTAATCCGGCGGATAGAACTCGATAGAATCCCCTGATATAATTAATGAGGTGAAGGGTCACTGAAAGTGACCTGTTTCTTTTACAATCTATTGGTTAGAATCTAGAGGTGTCTTAGATGGATATACTTTCATTCAAATGTACTCAAATAAAGTATGAATAGCTGAAATGAATTATCGAAATTTGGAATTAAGTTAAAAATTTGGCAATTCGGGCTTTCACAGAAGAAAATTGAACTATATTTGTGCAAGGAAGAGTACAAGAAAGCACAAACTTGGCTCACCCGTGATTAAAACCCAGATTCTTTTACGTTAAAATTCTGGTACATTCGAGTGTATTCGTACCAAATGTTTTCGCCTAGTGTCAGCTGATTCGTTCTTCCTTTATTCACGCATGCTTACTTCATCTACCGGCGAAACTGTGTCAAAATGGAATTATAAAGTGGAAAGTTGAGAAATTTCGATTAAAGCAAGTGGACATTTCTATGCATTTCGCTAAAATTGGTTGAGTAAGTGCGCTGTTTTGTTACTGGATTGGTAATTGGAGTGTCAATGTTCATGAAAAAATCGTCTGCAAACAACGGGTTATTGAGCTACATCCTTTCTATTTTTAGATGCAAAGGTTACCCACAAATTCGGTTTTGATAGTCCTAGTGCAATATAGGACTTTGTACAAAACAAAAAGATAAGACCTTTAATAGGCTATAATAGACTTTTAATTTGTGTGTTATAAAACATTTGGTTAAAATTGTTCAAGGACCCAAATACTAGTAATCATTGCAGGTTTGAATGGCAGATGTCAACAATATTCCTGATAGGGAATCTTTACTGTTTTTCAATGTTATTGGGTACAGGGACCCAATTGACAGGAAGAAAGGTTTGGATCACATATCTCGGATATTTAAAACATGGATTGATGGGTATGGCCAGCACCATGAACCTAGCGTTATTAATGGAATTGGTGGAAGGAACCGTCTAGTGGAATATTTACCAACATTATTAATGTTGTCTTATCAATGTCCTTTTGAGGATGTTTGTGAGACTTGCCGTGCAATTCTTAATGACATTAAGGTATGTATATTTGCATCTCTTCTGATGACTGTAAGAGGTGGATTTCTATAATTTTTTAATTTAATGTCAATGAAATGACCAATTCTTTGATCATAAAGTTAGGAAATAATATATCTTGATATTCCATTCCATATCTTCTGTGGAAGTCTCCAGGTATCATCTACGATCCAATGAAATTATTCTGCAATCCATGTTCTAGGTCACAAAATATTGAGCAAATCAGATGCTCTTAAAATAAATTACTATGAAAAATAATGGCATATATTATTAAACAATGGCTCCGTAATGTCAACTGACTTTAAATAGTGTGATCAATTGGTCAGTTAGTAAGCTTATGATTATATTGATATCTTTATTGCTAAATATTAGACCATACATTATCAATGATGAACATCAAGATCATAAATCTGAGCACCCACCAGTAGGAAGTGCATGCCCATCACATTTCAAGAGTTCATACAGATGATTCTGTGATTGATGAGATTTGTTATGTAGGATGATAAAAAAGAGTGGGCAGAAAAAATAGGTTTAGAATGAAAGGTAGTCGGTGAATGTCATTCTAACTTGAGTTTATTACCAGTCATGTAGATGTGGGGTGACAGGGTTGGAGACCTACACTAGACATTGTTAACCATCAGTCATGTCAGTTGATGTGTCAACCAGATAAGTAGAAAACATGATAACTTATCTTTCTTTATATAATGTTAATCGATCAAATCACTAGTCATACAGATGGCTGATACTGTCCAGAAACTTGAAAAAATGTTCTGGTATGTCAGAGAAGAAACAATGTCAAAAGTTACATGTGCCTCTCTTTGAGGCTTATAAAAGGTTACAGTACAAAGGTAAAAAAAATGTACTATTCTATTACAACGTAAAGTACCGGTACATATTTAATCGCAGTGTAATTTTAAAAACATTTTTTTCAAATTTGGTCAATTAGCATATATTTTTAAACACACGATGGTTTCATAGCAAGATCCCTTTGACATTAACAATAGAGGGTTAAACTTTGCTAGTGAAAGTCTCCTATATTTTGTGCATTCAGTAAAGACTAGGCCAGACAAACTGTGTCTGTAGTTGAATGAATAATACAATTCTACATTACAAAAGAAAAGAAACTCAAACGTGAAATTTAATATGTAATATGCTAGAGGTAAAGCCATAAAACCTGTTGCCACTTATGATTATTATTTTGGTTGCACACATTAAGATTTAGCATTTACACCGCAAAACACTTTTAGATTTATAGTTGACCTCATAAATGTAAAAAAAATAGACCTACTAATAAAAATAGACTAGTACTGCAAAATCATCTTGACCTTGACTTGATTTATTTAAAATCAGCCGGATAGAACATAGCTCTAACAATAACCATGATGTAACAATCTCATGTTTTACTGATTCAAATGTTTAATTTAATATTTATTATGCAATAGAAATCTAGTATATTTATTAAGACTATGTATTCAATATATTTATTTTACAAGTAAAGAGAATATTTGCGTGATGCAATGAAATTGTGAAAGCCCATTTCAGAACCTTCTATCTAACCTAAGGCTTACAATGTGTATGTAATTAGTTGATGGACCTGACCTCTTTTTTCCTTGTCAGTGATGCAGGTCAATTGGGTTGACGTAAAAAATGTCAAGTTTTTTGGATGAGACAATAAACTGAGGCACTGTGTGCAGAAGGTTTATGACCTTTAGATCCTTCAACTGTTAGCTAATGGCAAAATTGCATACTGTATTGGTGATGCCAGTCTTTCCATGCCCATTTAGATGCAGAAAGTAGTGACGTGAATCTCCATGTCTTTTCTAAATCTCACTGTGAACAGATTTGGGGTATCCAATCCAGTACTTTGTAATCCATTCAAAAAAATTCTTTTATATAACTGTTACGTTTTTCCATTTTTTCTATTGAACTGTATAGGAGACATTAAAGTTGGAGTTACCCAGAAAGATTGGTGGTGGTCCCAGCCGTTTTGTACCAGGTTCTGAGGTAAGTTGATGCTTAGTTTAAGGTAAAATGATTCAATGTCTACAGGCTGTTGACATGTTTTCAATGTGCAACAGATACAATGATGAAGCTAATTGAAAAACAGAATTTATCTTGGTATTAATAGATAATGCCCAGTAGAACTAGAGTAAAATTCCTAGTTTGAGATATTTTTGAAGAAATTATGCACAATTCAATTTGGTGAGGATCCGATGATTTCTTGAGAAATATCGCATAAAACTGATATCGTGTTTTTTCACTTTTTTGGCTCGTGCTCATCCTACAGGCTAAGATATAGAGTTTGTTTTACAGTTCACATTTAGCTGTTTAACAAGCTGCTGGTGAGAGTATTTGCTTGCGAGACTTGCTGCAAGCCTATGTTTGTACATTTCTGGTACATTTGAAGACTACATATTTTCAAGACTTAAATCAACCACCCAAAATGGCACATCTGTCCCTTTAAGAGTAGTTTGAAACATCAAATTATATAAAAGAAATACCAGGTGTTTCCCCACTTATTGCAACATCAACTTATATAAAACCAATTTTTTTTTGTGCTCTGTAATTGATTGTCTTTATTAATAGTTTAATTACTTGTGGTACAATATTTATATTGCATTGATATCAGTTCTCAAGAAAAACTTTTAGAAGAAGAGAGTGTAACCGACTTATCTAAATAAAGATCTGACATATGTTTCACCTTGAAAGTGGTAAAAATGAACAATTGAAACTTGTGTTGATAATTTGCCTGCCCAGCGCTTTATTGTTATTGTAACAAGTATTGATGACTGATACTGAAGCAGTCAGCACACTTATTAGGTCTGCTTTACTTCATTACATGCAAAAATGGATTTGGAATATCTATTTTGAAAAGTGTTAATGGTAGCTAAAACCAAGTTACTACTCAATTGTATTAAGTGACTATAACTTGAAAAATTTTAAAATTATACTTCAAGTTGTTATTACCAACCTATTGTGTTTGATAAAATAGGTGTAAAAGAAAGGTATTCAAAGTTTATGCTTCAGAAGCATTTTAAACAGTATGACATAATAACAGTTATATTATCACTTAGCTGAAAAATAAATAAAAGTTAACTTGGGTCAATACAGCAGAAGAACCATAAGGTGACTATTAGATAATGGCTTACCTAATCTTACATTAGATGACATCATGTAAGGATAATAAGTTATTGAACAATGTGTAAATTCAGGTGAACAAAGTGTGACCAATATGTCCATTCCCATTCATTACACCATCATCAACTAATAGACCTCTGGAGAAAGTGACAAGTCAGCAGATTTTTTTTACTAATGATTTAGAGTCAACTGTGAAGTCCTTTTATAACATACGAAAGTGGACACATTTCTGTCAGGCCATTTTTTGATGGTGCAAATATTGTCAAGAGTGCAAAATACTAAAATGAAATTGTTTTTGAATAACTCAATTCAAACCTAAATCATTTTGAACAAAGTGAAATTTATCTAAGCTATATATTAGTCTAGGTTTTGATGCCTGCACTATGAGTTGGCAGTAAACAGAAATATATATATAGGAATAAAAACTTTACATCGTAGAATTGTAAGAATCACATTGTAGCTTGTTAGAGTGCACATTGCATTGTAGCTTGTTATAGTGCACATTGCATTGTAGCTAGTTATAGTGCACATTGCATTGTAGCTAGTTATAGTGCACATTGCATTGTAGCTAGTTATAGTGCACATTGCATTGTAGCTTGTTAGAGTGCACATTGCATTGTAGCTAGTTATAGTGCACATTGCATTGTAGCTAGTTATAGTGCACATTGCATTGTAGCTTGTTAGAGTGCAAATTGCATTGTAGCTTGTTATAGTGCACATTGCATTGTAGCTAGTTATAGTGCACATTGCATTGTAGCTAGTTAGAGTGCAAATTGCATTGTAGCTAGTTATAGTGCAAATTGCATTGTAGCTAGTTATAGTGCACATTGCATTGTAGCTTGTTAGAGTGCAAATTGCATTGTAGCTAGTTATAGTGCAAATTGCATTGTAGCTAGTTATAGTGCACATTGCATTGTAGCTTGTTAGAGTGCACATTGCATTGTAGCTTGTTAGAGTGCAAATTGCATTGTAGCTTGTTATAGTGCAAATTGCATTGTAGCTAGTTATAGTGCAAATTGCATTGTAGCTAGTTATTATTCAATTCAAATTCCAGATTGTTGTTCAATTCAAATTTCACATCGTGAATAAAAACCAATAACTGACTCCTAACTGTCAAAATGCATGTAACTAGAAAATTTAATAAAATAAAAAATCAACTATAATGAATATGCGTGAAAAGAAAAGTTGAAGTAAAAACCTTGAACCAGTCCTACTGTTACATTCTAAAAAAAATTTCTAGAAATGTCATGCTAACTGGAAATTATTTTTGTTTAGACTTTTAAGTTTAGCCAAGTCAAAAACAGAAACGCAATAATTGCAAAACAAGAAATTTGGTAACTTCTTTGGCATAAACACAGTTACTGGTATATCGGTATATATTTATTAAAGCAAGTTTGACTGTAGAATTTATTTTAGGAATAAATGTACACAATTAAATCTATGTTATCTTAAACACAGTATACAAGATACATATTGAAGAGTAAAATGATAAAACCATTGTACCATCTTTGTATAGTAAAGGTTATGTCAGAAAAACATGTCAAAGTGTGCTTCATCACTTGGTTTTATTTACTTTAAAATGCAATGGCGTTGTTGTATGAGCCATGATTATTGAATTGAAGTCCAATTTATACATGTGAAATCAATATTGGTCGAATGATACCTCAAATGGTCCATGTGTCTGAGCAAAGTAAGAATTTGTTTTAAATTTTGTGCATTATTTTTATAAGAATTGGAATAGCAGCATGAAAATAGTTCTGGTAGTCTTGGAATGTCTTGTGTTTATAACAGTATAAACATGAGCACATATTATGTCTTTAAAATTTGTTTTTACAGTGGACAATTTTTAGCCAAATTTGTGATATGTTTCTTTTCAATATAAACTTAAAAAAATCACATTTTTATGAAAACAAAGACATTGTAAGACTAGTATTACTATATGGTGATATTCTAATTCTTTGACAAAATATAAGAAAAATTTAAAAGTCATAGATAAAGATATTAGAATACCTGAACTAAATAATAGTAGATTTATTGTGCACTTATTTTGCACTTTTACTTTCATATGCAATTGAATTTAATGCAGTCAGGTTATGTTCTAATTCTAGACTCATTGAATAAGATACACAGCCAGGTTAGTGAGGTGTGTGGTTCCTTATAAAAATAAAATGTCTTCATTTGATAGTGTCACCATTGAAATATTCTCATAAAGAACATCAATTATTTGACAAAGTTTATAATGGAAGCTTTTTTGAAAGAGAAAAGTTCTGGACCAATTCATCTCTAATTTTATTGTCCACTTGCACTTTTACTTTCATATGCTTTTGCTTTTTGCTTTATAGTGCAGTTAGGTTAAGTTCTAAATTTAGACTCATTGTCTAAGATACACAGCGGGATTTGTGAAGGAGTGTGGATCCTTGTAAATAAAAAATTTCCATAATACATTGAGATCAATTAATAGTGTCACCATTGAAATATTCTGATAAAAAACATTATTTGACAAAGTTGATAGTGGAAGCTTTTGTGAAAGATAAAGGTTCTGGAGCAAGTCATCTCTAATTTTAGCCAATCAATATCAGTGTTCAGGCAACCTACCTAGTTTTTAACCAATCAGAATTCAGCTCCAAACTTGACATGACCTTTCATATTATTTGCTAATACAGTACAAGGTTAAGGTTGTTATTGTTTTATATATTTGAGAATCACTTGAACGAATTCAGAAACCTAAAATTCCTGGAGCTATGAACAGTAAAAACTAAGGAAATAGATTCTAATTAATATTAATATTATTATGATTATACTTGATAATATGAAGTTAATAGCAGATGAAGCTTGTCTTTGTTGTCAGGTAAATCTATTCATTTACCTTAAATCATACTGCATCTTCACCTCATTATTTATGCATGTTATGCACAAAATTATGCACTTTAAATACACAAGAGAAAAATTTAAATTTGTATGTAAACACATGATAAGACATTTAACAGCTTTTTAAAGCCACTCAATTTCAATCATGCATAGACATTTTAAATAGCTACTTAATACCTCTAAAATAGGCCTATAGATAAAAAGAGAAAAAAAAAGAAAAGAATTTATACTGAGATCAACTTTTAATTTTTTTTTATTTTTTCCATTGATTCATCAAAATTATCATCATAAAAGTCATCATAAAATTTTGAATGGTGTTAAAAAGCAAACATACATTATTTTAAGCTGAAGATTCGTGATAATTCAATTAACTTTATGGTGTAAATGTGTTAAGATGGGTTTAAAAAAAAGTCAAGATTCCTTAACGATGAAATAAACAAGGAGGCTACTTCTTGGCAAAATTGTCCACATTGCATTGCCAATAAGGAGCTTAAATTAAATTTCATTTCATTGATTCATTTAGAATTAACATAAACAACAATAATTATTGTCAAGTTAACAATGATTTTTTCATCACTAATCATTCTGTCGTTAGGGTGTGGTCCGTGGGTGCTGGGCCCCAGCAAGTGAGAATTAAGCCCAAGCAAAATCAGCACAAAAGAGATTGGTTCATTTACAGTGTCTTTGTACAAAAGGATTTTGATAGGTTTTTGGCACCCCAAAATTGTCGGAAATAAGTTCTCCGGGGCTTTAATTCTTGAAATTTTCAGATTCAAAATCTGAGCCCCAGCACCAATTCATTCCTGGCGATGGGGCTGTCCCTAATGAAGGCTATTTCATGAGTTTAATGTCCAGTTATTGTCATATTGTAGACAAACGAGCAGCTGTGACCTTTTGTTCAGGACCAGTTTGACTGTCCAATTTGTTAAAATCTTTCACCCTATTAACTCTGAAGTCATTATCAAAGAGTAAAAGAGGAAACATATCTTTATATATCCTTTTCAATGACATTTCGTGATTTCTATGCTTCATACATTGTCCCCTGAAACTATGCTCAAGATTATGTGTCATGAAGACTTTTCTATGCCTTGCATTTATTATCATATCATTAATAAGCATAAGGTAAAGAACAGTAGTCTAGAAATTTCATTATATAAAATATTGGTAGTCTTTGATAAGATTACTAAAAATGTTATATGTCATTAAAAAGCTTTTAAAAGTAAAAAAGTAATAAATAAGTGATCAACATCTGACAAAAGCATGGAGCAGAGGTCACTATCTTTTTGTGGGGGCTACTTTACACAATTTTTTTTGTCTGATTTTTTCCTGTTAAAACTTACTAGGTTTGTTCCAGAAACTGACAAAGTTTACTGTCAATATTGACTTAATTTTCTTTTAATGAATATATTAACAGTGCTTAAGTAGGCAACTTAGATTATTATTAGGCATTGGTGTTACACAGAAGTTGTTATTAGGAACACAGAAGTTGTTATTAGGATCATTGCTAATCACTTGGAATTAAAAGCTTAACAGAGAATTTTAATACGAGGCAAATCTAACTAATTAACCCTATACATCTACTATATGATGATTAAATTCTTTCAATTAGTCGTTGGCAACCATGAAATGCTCATTTTATAGTGCCGTGTAGATTTAATACTTTGAGTGAAACTTTTAAAGTGTTGGCAATTCTAACAGCGGAAAACTGGCATGTTATAATGGTGACCGTCTGCCAAGCAGTTGGACATGACGACAGTTCATAAGGAGACTGATTTAACCTTTAACACACATCCACGCCACTAACAATGTAAATTGTCACTTTATAGGATCGTTAAGAAAAATAATTCCGATCTTATGTAATTGCAGATTAATCTTTTTCGTTTTGTGTTGATATTAGTTACTAAACAGGCACCTGCTTTGATGACGTCAATGGGGCGTAAACTCCACTTGATTGACATATGTTAATATATTCACGGGTCATAGGTCAGGGAAGCCACAGTCAGCTGATATCTAACAAAGGAAGCCGACAGTCAGTTATCGTCTGCCCAGTGGAAAGGTCGTTCATTGGATAGAGAATGAAAATTTGCAAATAAAGGACTTTATAGTAAAATATTTTTTTTCAAAATGATACCTGTCGAGGATATTGCACCTAAAGAAGCCTTTATTCAAAGCGGATATTCAGTAAGTGTGACCTCGATCTATGGCTGTGGCTTGTACTCTTACGCTTGGCTTAGGTTAGGTAGGCTGTCAAACGAAATGAGACTTCGCATTTTGCTTATTTATCATCTATTTAAATTTTATTTCTTATGTAAATACATTGCAAAATAGGATAAATGAAATGGAAAACCAGAAGAGTTTCTTTTAGGCTAGTAGACTAAAGATACACGACAATCGAACAAATATTATGAATGACAGAAAAATTATCCTCCCGGTAGGCTTACGTCAAGAGTGTGCCGGTGACAATACTAGATAGACAAAATAATTAAGAATAGATCTATTATTCCTTTGAGAAGTAAATGGTTGTTATCTTATGAAATGATTAAAATATTTGGACACATTCAATGGTATCACCTTCTTTGTTTTTGGTATTTGATGGGGACAGAAAAGCATAGACCATTGAATTGCAAATACTGTAAACATTGATTTATCTTTCAGGTTGTCCCTGTATCCACAGACGATGAAAAAGTAAGTTGAATTATGTTTTTTTTTGCTTCCAATACTACATGATTGTTATTATCATGTAATTCTTTGGTAGAAGGAGGTGTGATTTGCATGCTGATGCAATACAAAGCCAATCACTTCTACTCTAGTATACATGATATGCTGATGAAATACATAATTTGTTTGTGTAGGGGTAAACCATAACAAATATTTATTGAAGTCATGTCATCCTGATTTTAAATTTTGATCGATCAGGTTCCATTAAAATGTATAGCTCATCTGATGCTGGAAGTGGAAAGTTTTCATCATGAATATTAAGTAATAAAGGAAGATAACTCTTCCAAGGTTATTTTCCATCAAGATAATCATTATTATTCTCTAAGGTCTGAAGAAGAAATTGAAAATTTTATTTTGAGGTGTTAGTTTGAATCTGAACCTGTTTAAGTTTAACTGTCAAACAGTTTGACCTTAAATCAACATTGATTGTTCTTTCTAAAGCTGTCTGACAGTTTCTAACTACATAGAGACATGATTGTATGAGATCTAAAAATAGCCTCATTGTATGATATTCATTGGTTGAGAGATGGGGATGTGATATTTTTAGTTAGGTGAAACCCTCAGCTGATCAACTATCTGGATTAAAATCGGCATTTTTGATTGAAAGATAATACTTTTAAATTGATATTACCTGCTAAATCAAATTATGACTTCATAAATTCAAAAGCAATTTAAGTATAAATTAAAATGTATGGAAAATTAATTCCATCGTGATAACTCACAACAACAATAATCAATGTGCTATAAATCTTTGACTTTTGTCATTGCAGACCAAGTTGCTTTTTATGGACGCTTTCATCCAGAATAACCGAGTACCTAATATTATACAGTTAATGTCCTATCATCCAGACTATCTTGATTGTTTCTTAAAGACCCAGCATTATCTTCTTCATGAGGATGGTCCATTACCATTTGATTATAGGCATTATATAGCCATAATGGTAAGTATGAGACAGTTTTTTCTCTGTGAAAATCAAAGTGGCTTCTTTAGCCCAAGTTATATTTGAATTTAACTGGCAAATGTTATGATTTGTTAAAACATTACTTTATTTGCTGTATAGAAATTTATAGAGAAAGTGTTAGATAAAAAGAACAAAACCAACACTTTAATATAAACATTTTCCCTTTGGCCAAATTCATTTCATCAGGTGTTAAATTATGTATAATTTATAATTTTATAGGCATGTGGTAGACATCAGTGTAGCTATCTTATCAAGCTGCAGGCACAAGAATTCTTATTGCATGGTGGAAATGCTGACTGGTTAAAAGGAATTGATTACATTCCTCAAAAATTGAAAGACTTCCTTGAAATAAACAAAATATTGGCTCACAGACCATGGTTAATTACAAAAGAACATGTTGAGGTAAAGAAAATTTTTTTTACTTGAAATGTATGGCTGAATGCATTTATGATATTATTTATCATAGACACATATTTAAAACAACAATACTTAAATGTTCCTATGTTTTATTTTTGTATCTTCTTTAAGA
Organism: Lottia gigantea; assembly: GCF_000327385.1. NCBI lineage: Eukaryota > Metazoa > Mollusca > Gastropoda > Lottiidae > Lottia > Lottia gigantea. The sequence goes on from NW_008710662.1 coordinate 3,623,492, forward strand.
TCACATAGGGTGTAACTGTGATTAATAACATGTTTCTGGTTGTGTTTTAATATTTCTACTATAACCTTAAAATAATGTGATAAATATTTTCTTTCTAGAAATTAATAACAGGCAAAAATCGCTGGAGTTTATCAGAATTGACCCATGCCATTATTTTATGCACACATTTCCATGCTCTTTCAACGTTTGTGTTTGGATGTGGACTAAATGATGAAATTGACTTTGCCAATGGTCACACTTTCTCACCAAGTTATGTAGATGATAATGATAATTATTCTAGTGATAGTTCAAATGATGTAAGTATTAGAATCATCAATAGATTTTTCTTATTTTCTCAAGTTTCCTTAAATTGAAATTATGGTATAAAGAAAAGTAAACTTTGGGGAACAACACAGTATAGAATAAACATTAATAAACTATGTTGGTTTAAATAAGAGATTTAAATTTTGTGTATTTAAAATAAAGATTGATTTCACTTCCTTTTTAAATGTTTTTCAGGAAAACATCAAGTGGCATTTTCATGACATAAAGTAAACTTTCTGTGTACTCTATGAAATGTCATTCTTATGATTCTTCCCTATAATAACATTAGAATTGTGACATTAATAATAATAATATTGTTCTATTCCAGTCTAAAGATGATGAGGGAAGTTTGCGAGCTTTAATGGCACGTATGAAAGAATTGAGTGAAAAGAAAGAGGAAGAAGAGCTTACTGTAGAAGAAAGATTAAAAGAATTTGCTAAAGTTGAAAGTTTAAGTGCTGAGAGTAAGTATTTCTTGATTGGGATTTTTTTAAGGCATAATAAGGCATAATAAAATTACAACATACATATTCATGTTTACATAAGAAATAAGTACATATAATATTAAAACAGAACTTTAAAAGTTCTCAGGAGTGTAACTTGTAACATGTTTCAGGTTCTGTTTAAATATTTCTCTACAAATGTTGTATTAAGCACTATCTAATTGTGACAATATTTTGTCAGTGTAAGAAATAAGTAATATTAGATGTGGTATTGATAATAAAATCATGATTGATATCTAAACAAAATGATTGTATTTTATATTTTAGTTGCCACCAGTCAAAAAATTCCATCTCCAAGTGCTGATGTACTGCGTTATGTTGAAGATCCAACATTTGCATACACTGATTTCGCTACAAGGGAGTCAGTTATGGAAATTCCCTCTTTTCGAGCTAATGAATATTCATGGGAAGAACATGGTTTTTCACTGGCTAATAGGTTATATAGTGATATTGGTTCATTACTTGATGATAAATTCAATATGGCCTACAATTTGACCTATTACACGTAAGTAGATTAATCAGTATTCAAGTTGTGTAATTATCTAATCTTGTTAATTGATTTACCAATAAATCACTTAAATATTAATGTTCAGCATGATTTTTTAAAGAGGCTATCTCAGATTGAAATAGAAATAATAATTTTTGTTGGTTAAAATGTATGGCACACTTACATAAAAATGATAGCACAAAAGTTTAAGTACATATGAGTCCACCCATTGACATTTTGAATCTGTTGTTTTAGGATGGGAGACAATACTCAAGTAGACACGTCCTCGTTTCGTAAAGCAATCTGGAGTTATATTCACACAATGTATGGAATCCGTCATGATGACTATAAATATGGTGAAGTAAATCAGTTATTAGAAAGAAATCTCAAAGCTTACATCAAAACAGTTACCTGCTATCCAGAACGATTAACAAAGAAAGATTATGATGGTGTAATGAGGGAGTTTAAACATTCAGAGAAGGTAAGTTACTAGAAGATACAATATATGTATTCACAATTTTTCAAAATGAAAACATGAATCTAAAAACTGTAACAGGATCACTGCATGAAATTCCATTTAAGGTTTTTCTATGTAAAATGATAATATGTTCATAATGTTCATTTATATTTTCAGGTACATGTTAATCTGATGTTATTAGAAGCCAGACTACAGGCTGAACTGTTATATGCATTGAGAGCCATAATGAAATACATGACGTGAATTTACGATAGAATATATAAATGTGTTTCTATCATAATGTCTTCATCATAAACCATGATGGTTGAGGAAAAGTCTAGCGAAGAATGATGTGAGGTGTATTTATATGGGAGAGAGTCAGTGATAGGACAATATGAATAGATATTATGTGGAGGTTATTATTATGTAATGTTATTACAGTGTTAAATCTAGTCAGTATAACCTCCTCATTACAGTGTTCTATCATTATATAGTTTGTTCAATCCATCCAAATTATGCCAGTTTGAACTGTTTATAATAATGTGTGTTACCTGTTAAAAGGACTATGATCCTAGCGACAAGGTATATCTGTGATAGATATTATAAGTACTACTGTCAAACGAGGCTTGGTGCATTATTTCATGTATAATTGTGATGTTTGATAGATGATGTATGGTTGTGAATATTTGAATGTATACATATAAAAGATTAAACCACATCCCAGTGGAGATAAACAGTGTACGGTGAACAATAGACTTCCAAACATTACAAACACCATCTTCCAATATCATATCATTAACAACTTAAAACTAGCTTTTGTTCACTTGCTTCTCTGTACTCTGTAAGTCACAACCATATTAAACACATCTTTCCTGTGTAATATATATTTAGTGCTATATAATATTCTGCATGTCCAACCAAATTTCAAATGAAATTGAACAATTTCTTGCCTTCACAGAAATTCATGACATCAAAATATTTTTGACAAAATAGAATCTTGTATGGGTTCACTTTGTTTGCAAATTTTTCTTGCTCTTTTTCCATTGTACCTTACAAATGTCTTGCCAAAGTTTGACTAATATAATTGAATACTACCTATTTTATGAGCATACCCGGACACAATTCTATAGCATGTAGAAAGTCTATTTTGTGATATTTGTGTATAATATTTTTTACTTGTTAACTGATGATTGTGGATAACTGTTGATGATTTACAGTTAACCGACCATTCCATTTAAAAAGGTTTTTAATTATTTTAATTATTTTTCTGCATGTGAATTTGATTTACAGTTGTCTAGTTCAGAACTATTTTTTCTATTTTGTGTTTCTATACAAGCTAAAATGTCTGCTGACATACTGGTTTTTCATGTTTTTTTTAGCCTGAGTTAAAATCAAAAAGGAGTTCTAGACTTGACTAGTCATCAGTATTGTAACAATGGAATACTAGAGAATAATTCATCATTTATTGTATGACTGTTATATAAAAAAAAAGTATAATTGTTTTAAATCTGATATTTTAAACTTGCACAAAATACCAACTTTGTTGAAGAATCTCTGCTTTCATTATATGTAGCAAATGTTATGTCTTTTGTATGTTATGTATTATTCCAATTGTTGCAGTTTATTTTCATTTCTGTTAATGAAATGCTAAGCATTTATTACTGTTATTTCCTTGTTAAAGTAATAAATATATTATTCTATTTGAATATGATTACTAATTGCAGAACAAATTTAAAAGTTCCATCTTGGCAATTAAAGGGACAGGTTCGCTATAAGTTTGACCAATCCTACCTTTGTCTCAGAAAAGGGAATTTGTAAAGCTAAGCTTATCAGTAATAGTGTCAAAAGTTCATTGTCAGAATTTGAAACTTTGTGTCCAGAATTATCTGTGTTTGAAAGATAAAAAGACTAGTCTTTTCTCGATACAAATAGAAAAGAATTTGCAAATTTGTATATTTCAAGATCCAAATCAGCTCCTGAAAATCTAGAACTTTGCCCTTAAGCAGTCTTGTCTAGACTTTTTGGTGCAAAATTTGAATGGAATTAAAACTCCTTTTTAAAGTTTTATGAAATGAATGAGACTGCTGAAGGTATCAATTTGATATTTTACGATATTGTGGATTTATTCAATCTGTGCAATGAATTTATATATATTATGATAAATATCAAAATGAAATTTGTTGTGACTCTATACTATAATAATCCTAGATTAGTAGAAATGAGGCATTATAAATGTGAAAAAAGACCCAATGAATATTGTTACAGTATTATAACATTTAACAATACCACATAATGATTTAAATCACAGTCAAACAGTTTTCTTATATTGTGATACATTGCTTTAATAAACTGAGAAAAATATATTTATTGTGATGTTTTGTTCATAAAGGGATTGGTTAGGGCAAAGTTCTATTAAGGTATGAAGTTAATATTATACGACTGGTTCAATAATTAGTAATGGGATAAACGTAGCAAAAATTATATTTGAAAGAGCCTCTAGCAAGAGGATTTTTCTTTTTATAATGGACAAGTTGTAACCCCAAATTGATCTTGCAAAATTTAAGTTCTTTAGGCATTATTTTCGAAACCTTAGGAAAGAGTCGGCAGCCTGCTGAAGCTCATGGAATCAATGAAATTGAGTGTTCTATGAGATGACTAGGATTTAGTGAATGTATGAGATATGAGACTATTATGATATAGAGACTAGTATTGGGTGGTTGTATGAGATAGAGACTAGGACTGATTGAATGAAAAAACTCGAATTATGTGATTGTATGAGACAGAGACCAAGATTGAGTGATTGTATGAGGCGGAGATTAGGATTGAGTGATTGTATGATATATAGACTAGGATTGAGTGATTGTATGATATATAGACTAGGATTGAGTGATTGTACGAGATAGAGACTATGATTGAGTGATTGTATGAGATAGAGACTAGGATTGAGTGATTGTATGATATAGAGACTAGGATTGAGTGATTGTATGATATATAGACTAGGATTGAGTGATTGTATGATATAGAGGCTAGCATGAGTGATTGTTATAGATAGATACTAGTATTTAGTGGCTGTATGATATAGAGACTAGAATTGTGTGACTGTATGATATAGAGGCTAGGATGAGTGATTATTAGAGATAGATACTAGTATTTGGTGGCTGTATGATATAGAGACTAGAATTGAGTGACTGTATGAGATACAGACTAAGATTGGGTGGCTGTATGAGATAGAGACTAGGATTGAGTGACTGTATGAGATAGAGACTAGGATTGAGTGATTGTATGAGATAGAGACTAGGATTGAATGACTGTATGAGATAGAGACTAGTATTGACTAAGTGTGTATGATATATTAGATGAAATAGATATCAGTATTGTTGTCGGTGGGGTGGCATAGCTCATATGAAAGATTTGCATCGTTGCGACATTGCCTTGTTTGAAATGTAAGTTCATTGTGAAGTTAAGATGATGACACAAGCTAAGATAAAAAGATAACTATTTATTGTTATGGTGACATAATATCACAGTTTTAACCGACCTAACCTTGTAATAACCTGATAAAAAAAATAACTAATTAATGTTTTACTGATGCGATATTTCGACACATTCGTGTAATGTAAAGTAAAAATTTTAAAACTAAAATAAAAATAGTTAACGATGACATGTAACATTAACAACGGTCATTGTATTTAATTAATCGGCTTAAGTTAGAATTCATTTTCTACACATTGTGATAATATTGTTAAAGATGCTCTCCTGTATGGAATTAGAGAAATTGCAGAAATTTGGCACATGACAGTGATCTGTCGGAGGGCCTATGGCTCAAATATCGATTCGTTGTTCGTCTTGAATAGTTTTGTCTTTTTAACGGAACCTTAGACGTCGGACTAGAAATTAGATTGGTGCAAATAGAATACGCATATGAAAGAAAATCCCTCTCCAGAGCTTATTTATTTTTTCCACAGAACCACAGAAAATGGTATACCAGTATAATGTATTGAAAGTAATAATAATACCAATAATTATAATATGTTCATATCGGATTTTAAAAAACGATTTCATGTTCTAGAGACATTACCACACCTTGGAATTTAGTGATACGGTATCTATTTACAGGTTTTAATGCATAGATTACTAGAAATGGGCATACCCTATTTTATATGACAATGTTACCCTCTTTCTGGTTTTTCCAGCCATATCTTGTCAAAGGTGGATAATTTAAAAGAGTCTCAGCCTGCATACAAATTAGATTAGTAGGTGTGCAAAATATGCAGACAGGAAACATTTCAGATGACTAGGCCAGATTACGAATCTGTTTTTATTTGTTACTAGGCTACATTTCATACCTACAAAGACTAACCAGTCCGAAACCCCGGGCATGATGCAATATCAATGTTGTTCAAGTCAACCGCCCCTGAATTTAACAATAAACAAATGTACTTTACTATTTGGATTTGTTGACTGTCACCTGGTCTCCGATTCCTTTTCATAGGTTTATAAGTGCAAGATGTGAATCACACTTTGGAAACTGCAAGTTTAGAGCAAAGGATTATTGGGATGAAAACCATTTTAACATCTATGTTATCCGGTTATTTGTCGTCATATTTATATTTGCACACCTCACCCAGTTTGATATACAAAACGCAAAGAAAATAAGTTAAACATTTAATTATGCTGTAAATGTAACAAAATACTTGAACATGGACGAAAATATATAAATGCATGCTAATTCCTTTCAATATTATGGAAAAAAACTGAAACAAATAAATTATGTATTATGCTAAACAAATGAACATTAACTCTGTAACTGGATTATTAAACTAGTTTACACTAGTTTCTAATATTAGGTTTGTCATACCCCTTGTAGTCAACCAATATACGTCTTCGAACCATACAGTTATGGTAATCACAGGCTAATTAATTCCCGTCGCATCACCACTCTTATTATGCAAAAATCAAAACCAAAGCGCTCTGCATTAGGGATGTGCTTTTACTAATTTCGGGCAGTAATACACTCTCTGGACAGGCAAAGATCTCCATCTTGGAGAATCCTCATTAATATGGTCAATATAAAAGGACCCCAACATTTAATGCTCGGTTTTATTCGTCGTCACCTACTCAATACCAGATTAAAGCATTGTCTTATTGGACAAAACGTAACTCACGTCAAACTGGCCAACCTTCCAGTTGAACAAGATATATCTCAAAATAACCAGAAATCCACAATGATTGATTCATTCATTACCGTTACTTTTATTCGTGTCTATTTGTATCGGACTTTCTTCGGGGAATTCAAGCTTATATAATAATTCAGTTAATTTCAATTTGGCCAGAGCTCGTTGTTTTGGTTCTAGTCTCTTTAGTGTTGATGTCACAATACAACCAAAATGAGTTTCTTCATCTAAAGAGAATCCACCACTATTAAGAAATTGCTTCACATGTATTTCTTCATCTTTGATTCCTATAGCAGCTCGTCTTTTTCTTGATGATGGTAATGCTCTGAGGGAACCATCAGCACCAATAAAACTGACATCTAAGTCACTATTATAATGAGATAACTTCGGTGGTCGTGTTTCTCCATTACCATCATTATTGTCAACAGACTCATCCAAAGCGGATTCAAAGGATACGTAAGGTGGTGTGGAACCTTCATCTAAAACTGGGATCTGTGGAGAGGCCGAATCCTCCTCTTTAAAATAAATCGGCATTTCATCGTATTGTGGTGTAAGTCTGTGACGATGAACTATATAAGGGGATAAGAAATCATCTACTTGATAAAATAATGTCCAACTTGAAACTATTTTATCTTCAGGTACTCCTGGCTTCCTCAACATTTCTTTCTTCTTTTTAACATATCTATCTCTAATAACTCTCCAGCGGTACTGACAATCATCACCTGAAAAGTTGTCAGAAAAGTTGAATGAATCACTATCGTAAATCGCAACGGATTTAGTTGAATCAAAGGATTAAGTCCCGCAATACCGAACCATATTTCAAATTCTAAGAGAAGACCATGCCACCCCCTATACCTACCCCCCCCCCCCTCCCCACCCCTCCTCCTATAATCGCCACTGTGTAAAAATTACTAAAATACTTGTACTGAAGACCAAGATTACCAAGCATAGGCCTATATTCATTTCTAATTTCGTGTGGACATGCATATGCATACTTTATATCTATGCGTTCAATGTTACGCTCTATTGTGGCAACTTTAAGTTATCATATTCAAAAAAAAAAGTTAACACCCCCAGGGCTACAAACTATAGTCTATTTATAAATATCGTTGGAGAAAGCATATTACAGACATAAGCGACTTTTATAATGAAGCGTTGCACTGGATAATCTAGTCTTAACTGGATGGACGAGTCTATTAGAAGATAGACTGAATAGCCATTGAATCGACCACACTCTCGCAACTACACAAGGACAACATCTACATTAATACTAACCGATATAGCCTAAATCTTGCCCGATCGACTTCCAAATTTCATCTTTGAAATTACGGTTTTTGTAATTTTCATCTTTCGAGTCATAAATAACCGGATGTTCTCGAACTTTTTCTACTAGACGCACATCAAATTTCACTTGTACCGCACCATTGTTTTCCTCCATTTTGCTTTTACGTCCAATTCACTTCAGTTCAACTCATATGATATCCGCTACGGCAGACGTGCAGGAAGCCGGAACGTGATTGGCTGAACGTATCTCCCCAACAACTGCGTGACTAGGCGTTTGTAATGTTACTATATTTAACTTATATTGCGTGCTGGTATACCCGCCACGGTTATACGGAAACGTTTAATCAATAGAGTAATAGGCCGACGGTTTTCATAACGCAGACATAGCAAGTATACGAACAAAAGCGATAATAATTTTTTTATTCGTAAAGGGCTGAACATCGCCCAAAAACACTATAATCCCCTTTGGAGACATAATATATTATACTGATAATTAATGTGAAGCCAAACAAATCAGACGCACAGAATCAGTCTTAAACCTTCGAAAGCATCGTGTAGGTTTTACATTGTAGGATAAGCCCTACTAACAATCGTTTCCCTATTTGTGATTAAAATTGGGGAAGCAGTAGAACCTACAGTAAAAAAATGAGCATTCCAAATTTCGCTTCTTTGGTTGATGCCCGAACTCTATAGTGACTTTTCTTCACATCTGAGTTTCCACCGACTAAACTTTTCACGGGATATTGCAGATGCCAATAACCTGAAGATTCACTTTTGCTTACTGAAAAAGTTCAATAAATATTAATGACTCTAGTAAAAAAACCTATAGATCACCGATCACACTGTATTCTTTAATTCAGCAAGGTTTACTGTTAAAGGGATTGGTTGTAATGCTATATAATCATTAATAAATGATATGTATTTGACCTAAGCCGACGTGCGCAGTATAATACATTCCTTTATCTACATTGTCCATCCTTTACATGGTAGGCCTACACAGTGCAAAGTGAACAGGTTCATCAGTAGGGCCTATTTTTTAAAGCTATTGGCTTAAATATTAGGACGGATGGGTCACATACTAGGTTTTTTATCAAACATTTCTGGATCTGTTGCTGAGATGCAGTTGATCTGCTTTCTAGAGGGAAAAGATTATAGGGCTAGATGAGTTGGGGTGGGTTAATGCCCGGAGATACTAAGATTTGAGATACTTTTATATCTCAATCCACCTTTTTTCTCTTTCAAGAGCGTGGAAGATTCAGACAAGCAACCACTAAGAAGGCTACCACGAGAAATTGGCGCCTGTCACATGTGGTCACAGAATACAAACTCAGATTACCCAACAAGCAAATAACTAACCTGAATGTAACATTTCATTCTTTACTCTAGTATGGCGAAGAAAATAGAAAAAAGTAACACATTTTATGTTAACGAACTTGATATTTGTTATTCTAAGCCATTGTTCATTATTCAAGAAAAATATGCTACCACTTTTCTACATCTTGGCTTTTATTGACTTCAACACCTGAGAGTCATCCGGCATCTTCTGGCCTTGACATTTTGCACTGAACTAATACAACCCAAGTGTTTTATAGGTGGTGCGAGTTTATTTCTTTCATATGTTGTGTGAATAGAATGTGAGGAGATCTGAGAATTATGAATGTAAATACTGAGTATACCAGTTCGATAAATAATAATAGACTATAGATATAATTGAATCACGAACACGAGTCAAGTCACGAACACAGTAAATGATTCCAGCGTTATAATATCGGCAGCACCACTTTCATAACGTTCAACGAAAGCTGGGACTTTTTTTTTAACATATAAAATATCTATTATGTTTAGAACTTTGTAATAATAATGCGATAGAAAGCTCGAGTTGCTTTCTTTATCTCTCGTGATACCAAATCGATTTTGAGTTGAATGCTGTATATTTAAATTTGAAAATGACATGCATTGACGTGGAGTTTTACGCCCCCTCTCTAACTAATGAGGACAGTCAAAGTCGTCACTGTAAACAGATACACTTACAACATAGTGCAGTTTTGGGTGATACTGTTTCTCGATTATAGGATTCAATGATACCCTTCATACCGCATTCTACATTTAGAATATCATAATAGATATCATAACAAACACCCGATGTTCGAACTGATATCTTTTATGAATTCAAGATGAATGCATTTTACTCTTTTATCATTTTAACATTTAAAAGCCACTTTTCATAAGTTCTATTTTGGTACTCGTACACGGAAGCAAGTGAATTTTAAAGGTCAAGGTCATATAGGGTTACAAATTATAACAACGTTACACGGAAAAATTAGAATCATCAGTTTAAAGTTAATATCAAAAATACTAATAGAGAAGGACATTGAATAATGAGGCTGAAACATTGTTAGACAGTTTAAAATAATCGGGTATATTTTATATTGTTGTGTCAGCACTTCAACCAGCACGTGTTATTTAAAAAGGTTATTTTGATCTCACGTCGCCCTATATATTTACTGGTATAGGCCTATCGAACTCAATTCAACATTGGTTTTTACCCCAACAATGTCGTGTCTTACCCTTTTTCCAGTCTCATTTTAGCATAATGGTTAAATTTGTGAACTCACTCTTCTTATGAATATGTCAGATCTGGATTGAGTGAAGTAACCTATAGAAGATTTCCGAAAGATTACATAATGATACC
>NW_008710662.1:3634553-3672956 GCF_000327385.1 Lottia gigantea
CTCCCCCCCCCCCCCCCCCCCCCCCCCCCCAACCTTTTCTAAAAAGAGAATTGAGCTCTTACGTTTATGAGAGGACTTTTGTCAGGGGATTTGAAACGGCCAGGGTCCAACGACCTTGGTAAAATTAATCCCTCGGACGAGTGTAAAATTGGGTTCATATATATGAGAGATTTTTTTGTAAGATACGGGGACATTCTGACTATAATAAAATTGGTTTTATGTAGGTTAATTGACTAACAATGGCTACATAATAATAGGTGTATTGTATTACCCTATCATATTATAGTTTAGTCCAATATTAAATGTTCTCAGCTTGAGGTATTTATTTTACCATTCATTGTGATTTAAGTTAACTACAATGATTACTTGGGCATAACTTCCAAAGCGTGCAACTGTGCAACGTTGTTACGCGTGCCATGATTTAGCTTGTTAAATTTTTTTCTCTTAAAACCCTATTGCATCTAAAGATGACCCAGAAATTGCCACGGGCTTAATGTTATATAAATTTTGCCAAGTTTGATCTTGTTGCCCTTTCCATGAGATCTGCATTGTGGGTCAGATCATATAAAAGTGGTTTCATATGAAAATAGAATGTTATAAACTTATTATATAACCTAGTGACGGAAGGCGAATATTACTTCAATTATAAACTATTGAAATAAAATTACTCTTTTGTATTTCACGTTGGCTGATAATGTATAAATATTATGATAACCCGGTTCTATAGTATTTACTATGCTATTAGTTTTTTAATGTTTAACTGTTTACGCTAATATAAAAAATAATTGTCTGGTCCCCACTGTTTTTACATGGTTTTATAACCTATAAACCTACATTCTGGCCACAGCTATCATGTAGAGTGTCAATTGGGTAAAAAAAAAAGTCGAATGCCGAACTTTCCTGCATCTTATTGGAACAATGAAGACAGGCAACGCCATGCTGTGTGAGAGAGATGTTTGGAACGCTACCAATTCTATAATTATACAAGATAACACATAAGGCTTTCCACACAACCGATAATGCAAAGTTTCCATCTCATCCTATTCGATTCATAATTCTGAGGAGGGAAACAGGGTTAGAATAGGGCGTTATATTATTATTACGACTATGGATGGCATGGATCTACCGCCTAGGTAGTCTATAAATTCCACAGCAAAAGCTGTGTATAGCTCACATTCGTAGGTAGTAGAATGACCTTATATTGAGACTTAAGCCCTAATAAGTGTGCTTCCAAAAATTATTTTACCATTGAAAACCTTCTGTCTTGATTGATTGAAAGTAATTTTAGACAATTTTATTTCTATTTGATGATCTTGTACTTCAGTTTTTGGAGTGACAGAATCGATTTACACTGTAACGTTTCAAGTCATGCTATTCTTAAACGTATTTTCTGACACTATACACGTACTCCCATGTGGCTTCCAGGCAATATTACAGGTGATCAAGGAAAATGGTAAAAGTCAGGGAATACACCAAACATCTTTTCTGATGCTAAATAGTCAATTCTAACTGAACGGAAAAAAATATTCTCAGCTTTAAAAACCAGTTGAGCTATGCTTTAATTTGAGTACCCATTTCAAGGATTCCAGGCTTCCATAATTCTAAAAGATAGGTTTCCATGAACATTGCAAAATTGTTTTGGACAAGGAAATGAGATACAAATGAAATGGATACCTCCATAAATCAATAGATCTTTCGAATAAGAATTTTAAAATATAAACCATTGTCGTGACATATGAAATTAAACTATGGCAAGTACAGTAGGTCAGTAGAATACTAAACAATAGCTCAACAGCACTATTGTAAACAGTTGAAATAACATCTAGTTTTAATATATTTTATGTCTAGGCTAATTCTTTTAAAGTGACATTTTATCAAGATTAATTAAAATCAAGGAGTAGAAAAACACGTATAATTTACATCATAGGCCATGAAAAATACTTCTTTAGTCTCACTAATTCACATTAACTTCTAAATGAGTCTGAAGTTTTATCTTCATGTCTTCTTCAATGACCAAAAACAGCTAACTCATCATTTATCAGATCAAATTAACCATTTTCTTGAATTCTTGAACTGTTTTAACCGTCGCCCACTAGAAGGGTTAAGGTTGGAAAGAAAATGAAATAAAATTTCACGTCCTACTTTTCTGTGTCAGTTTAGGCCAATAAGAACGGTAGTAACGTGGGAGGGAAGTCTAATAGATCTACAGTCCGAACATTGCTGATTCCTATCTGCATCTCATAACTTTATGGAAGAAAGGAAAAAAGGTTCCAAATATGTATTGCAAAGTTAGAGATAAGCCGTTACATTACACAGTTGTTGTTATGCATTATATTGTCGACGTATTAACTGTTGAAAAACTTTGGGAAATTTTAGATTTCACAAGCAACATTCAGATATATTTGTACGGTTTACTAGTAGGCCGATTAATTTCTAAATCGATCCCAAGGTTGATCCATTCTATTTGTTATTGTAGATATCAGTAAAGCTAAAGTCGTGATAACTTGGACTGATATCTCTATTAAATACGTCAATGGTTTATCAGTTTTATCCCTTCCCTTCATCTGATACTAATCGAATTAGAATGACAACTTCCTACACGTTAAAATGTTGACTTCATAGATCCTACTTCGATAAATGTTCCATCTATAAAATTAACATTCAAAATACCTTTTTTGTGCTTTTAGTATAACTGAAATGATGGTCCCTGAACACAAATTTCTAGTTAGTTTTGACCCTATGTGGAGTTGCAGCTAACACGCTATATGGTATTTATTCTGCATAGACGTAGAAATAGTTGTAGAAGGGGTGATGGTTGGCCAACAAAATAACGTTGTATAGTATGGAGTTCCAACATACTAGTCGACATGATAAAACATTTGTCATACGCGACAAAATGTTACAGTGAGCATTATGTAAGTTCAAACATTTTTTCAATAAAGGTTTCAATTGTGTCAACATATGTCTTTGTTCGAAATATAATTTAAATAATTTGATTTACCAAGTACGTCATTGGTGTTATTCAGTGCACAGTAAGTCGGTAAGTAATTAAAGATTCTAACCACTTGGTCAGGACACAGGTGAAGATGTCATAAAGAACTGCCGAAAGTTCAAGACCTTTGTAAGTGTCAATAAGTATAAATACAAAATATAATACCGGATAATATTAAAACTCCTTATAACCTATAGCTTCAATATTACAAATTAATATACACATAACCACCATTAGGATAATTTCTTTTCACATTTCTTGACTTGACCATTGTGAGTATGACTTATCGGAAATATAGAACGCCTGGAAGCCTGCAATACGTGTTACTCAGTCAGTGGGCCCGTCCTAAAATGTCAGACAATGGTCACTTTGGTTTCCTCTTACCTGAAGATAGGACGATATGGAGGTAATGAAAAGTGTTAATCGGAAGCAAGGACGGCGATCTTCCATTTTCACCAGTAGAAACAAATGATGTCTATCATTAAAGAGAGTAGATTAGATTCCGCGGAACCTGTCTGCCAGCTGGGCATCTCTTGGCAGTGATCTATATTGGTGTATCAGAAACCATTTTCGATTTGGACCACTGGAATAGTCCATACAAACATACATGTAGTCAAAACCCTGTTTTCTCAATTCTCCGAGAGGCATAATCTTATCAGTTTAAACAACTATTTAAGATAAACAAAATTTTTAAGATGAATAAAAATAGAAATTTTACATCTAAAGTTTCAATCATAAACTGTAAAATTGCAGATACGGTAAGGGAAAAATTGGAGCAAAAAATATTTGACCCACAAAAAAAAAGCGGAATGTCCCTTTTATATACCTAACATGACGTATACTTGTATGCAACAGTTACTTACTCTTTCACCAATATAACCTCCTTGAGTGGCATTTAGTAACTGAGGTATGAATAACTGGGCACAATTATATGGATAACAATTACTTTCATAAATAACTTATTATTGCTTGGTAATGACGAAAGCATCATCGTCGAAACGTCGCAAGTTATTTATTAGAGTTATTGTTATCCATATAATTGTGTCCAGTTAAGCAATATAACCATTGATATAATATTCCAATACTGACGTATCCGTGGATGCAAATAGCTTGCTCTTTCAGCAACATAGCCATTGGCTTGATATATGACGTATCCGTTGATACAATTTATACTTGCACTTTCAGCAAAATAACCAATGGTTTAATTTACCAATAGACTTTCAGCAATATTGCTCTTGGTTTAATATACCAATATTGACGAATCCGGAGATGCAGCAGCTAATTGCACTCTCAGCAACATAGCCATTGGTTTAATATACCAATATTGACGTATCCGTCGATACAATATATACTTGCACTTTCAGCAAAATAACCTATGGTTTAATTTACCAATAATGATGTATCCGTTGATACAATATATACTTGCACTTTCAGCAAAATAACCATTGGTTCAATATACCAATAATGACGTATCCGTGGATGCAAAAAAATAATTGCACTTTCAGCAACATAGCCATTGGTTTCATATACCAATGATGAAGTATCCGTACATACAATATACACTTGCACTTTCAGCAAAATAACCAGTTGTTTAATATGTACTGATTCAGATTTCTATAAACCTGTTTTCTACATCATTGAGCTTATCGTCGTGAATGATCATTATTATGTTAAGGTATATAAAAAACAATTCATGCTTGATCAAGATGAATTACTAAAAGCAAAAATAATATTGTTAATTGAACCTTAAAATTGGTAAAGACAATGTCCTGGTTTGACCCAAATTGTTGTACATTGCCCAGAAACGAGTTTTATCCACCTTAAACCTGATTCAATCCTACGCATTGCTTCATGTGTGTTAGCTACTTGTTAAAGCTACAAGAAGTGGTATCAACGCTGATAATACAAAGGGCTATATCTCCATACCCACTTTCTGTTCAGATTGTTTCAATATACCAATAATGACGTATCCGTGGATGCAACAAATAATTGCACTTTCAGCAACATAGCCATTGGTTTCATATACCAATGATGAAGTATCCGTACATACAATATACACTTGCACTTTCAGCAAAATAACCAGTTGTTTAATATACCAATAATGACGCATCCGTTGATACAATATAATTGCACTTTCAGCAAAATAACCAGTGGTTTAATATACCAATAATGACGTATCCGTTGATACAATTTATACTTGAACTTTCAGCAAAATAACCAGTTGTTTAATATACCAATAATGACGTATACGTTGATACAAGTTTGCACTTTCAGCAAAATAACCAATGGTTTAATTTACCAATAATGACGTATCCGTCGATACAATATATACTTGCACTTTCAGCAAAATAACCTATGGTTTAATATACCAATAATGACGTATACGTTGATACAATATACTTGCACTTTTAGCAAAATAACCAGTTGTTTAATATACCAATAATGACGTATCCGTTAATACAAGTTTGCACTTTCAGCAAAATAACCAATGGTTTAATTTACCAATAATGACGTATCCGTCGATACAATATATACTTGCACTTTCAGCAAAATAACTTATGGTTTAATTGACCAATAACGACTTATCCGTTGATACAATATATACTTGCACTTTCAGCAAAATAACCAGTGGTTTAATATACCAATAGTGGCGTATCCGTTGATACACTATAAACTTGCACTTTCAGCAAAATAGCCAGTGGTTTAAGAATAATGATGTATCTGTGGATGTAATGGCTTCTACTTCTTATGTTGCCTTGCATTATTTCTTGGTGTTTTGTGACATGACATTCTTATATTTTGATTGTAAACATATTGACAATACAAAACTGGTCAAATCTGACATCCATTCATATTTCACGTCAAACGGCACGTTTGGTTATTATGAGATATAATTTATAACAAGCTTTTATTGACTATTGAGATGTAGTTATAGATAACAAATTTATTTTATCCCCATTATTTTATAGTTTAAACCTAATATGTCAAAACATCTTGAAACTAGCGATAATTATACACTACAAGCCATATTCCCAAGTCTTCAATCTTCAACTTGAACATCTCAACTACTTGAAACGAGATAAGATTCACAAATTGACAGATTTAAGGTAATAAGCTTTTATCTCCGTTATACCCAACACATGTTTATGATAGGTAAATTTGGCCAAGTAAGTCAAGCTAGAGTGCCCAAGGCCATATAATTATCAACAAAGAATCATATATAAGAAATCAATCTACGATCTTATATTTATTTGGCAAAAGAAGAAACCGCCTCCAACGATATTGGGTTCGCCTGGGTTATACAATTGACCTTGTTGAATATATTACCCTATTTCTTTTAGTTTTCATTAGGTAAAATAGTGTGGTGATATGAAAATGCTTGGAGTCCTAACATTTACAGCTGATTTATCAAGGATGTCGCCTAAGGACTGTCACTTAAATAAATTCTTGCAGCTGGGTGTCCCAATTTTAAATCATACTTTACAAGGTCTGTCAGTAGAATGCAGAAACTAGATATTTGAAATGCATTTTTAATTTTGGCGGGTACTGTCTTTAATATGGCAATATTGTTGATAATGTTTTAGAGCCGCAATCAAGGTCAGCGACTTGAGCCTATCGTTTCTAGGGGTTAACTTCAATTTGATCAATTTACTCGACCTGAGCGTATTCCTGGTATTTTACTTTTCTTTGAATTGTTCTTTCCGTCTACCAGAAAGGTTTGAATCTGCGGCCATCTAGTTGAACGCCGTTGTTAATACTTTTTGCCCATATCTCCTTTGACGGAACCGATGAGATGCTTTGAATGGTCAGTCGACCCGAGCTCCTTATTAGCTACTAAACAAATAAATGAATTACATTTTTGAAATATAAGACCAATCAGATATCATCGTTCTTAATTTGCATCAGAATTTTCCCTGAATATGTTAGAGTTCTAAACGATTTGAAAATTCACAAGTTTTAAAAGTGTAATATGTTATCTGACGTCAACTCGAGTTTCTTGGCTGCCAATGAATAATTTCCTTCCAAAACCTGATTACAATTGATTTTTACAGAATGAAATATAAAGTTCATCATTAACACACCTAGTTTATCACATATTAATATCTATTGGATATAAACCTGACTGAATAATTTAGTAGGTACCACACTAATTATCTAGTTCTATACTTCCAGGATATCGTTAAATATATTTACAGATCATTAGCGCATTACTAATATTGGAGTTCCTTTGACAGATGCACCATTTCTCAAATCGTATTCTAATTAACCGCATTTCTTTCCGCCGAGTTCGCTGGTCAAGTGTTGTCGATGATTCCGTTTTTGAAAACTGGCATCATTTAAAGAAAAATGTATGCATATTACATATATGGACACAGATTCAATTCTGTGGTACTTCTCGTGTTTTTAGAGTATTGAAATATTCAAATTCTGCTTAATCTCAAATTGGTAGAAACCATGGATTTATTACTAATTTTCGGTCTTGCAACTTGAATCCTTCAAGATAACGCAAACTGTCGACTCGTTTAATTAAACAATGTATATATAATACCTTATGATTTTTGGAAAGCAAAGAGTTTTACTAAAAGGTTATTAGGTTGGAGTAGCTAAAACATGTACAATTAATGTTTACACCTAAGAAACATATAGTGTTTGATATGTCAGTTTACCCGTTTAACCAAGCAATGAGAATACTTTATTATACCTTCTGATTTCTGATAAGCAAAGAAGCTTACTGAAGGAAAAGGGTTATTGCGTTGGTGTATCTAAAAGAAATACATAAAAACCTGAACCTAAGAAATAAATATTGTTTTTATATGATGTCGTTTTACCTGTTTAACCAAGCCTCGTGTATATTTTATATACTTTTAAAATAAAATAACCACTTACATGACACGTACTGGTTATAGTTGATAGAGATTGGTATTTTTTGGTAAACCATACATGTCAGTTATTGGTTTAATTAACCTCTACTGAATAGATTATTATTGTATAGACATACCTGTTTAGCTCTTTAAGTATGGATAGTTCATTCACTGGGCATATATTAGTATTCTTTGTCCTGAAGGGCGAATTTACATGATCGGTCACCAATTGTTTAGCAATACTAATATTTTATTTGGATTAAGGGCAGACCATTGTTCTTT
Source organism: Lottia gigantea (assembly GCF_000327385.1). Classification (NCBI taxonomy): domain Eukaryota; kingdom Metazoa; phylum Mollusca; class Gastropoda; family Lottiidae; genus Lottia; species Lottia gigantea. The sequence continues at coordinate 3,642,690 of NW_008710662.1, forward strand.
GTATTTTGTTTGTCTAGTTCTAGGGTGAACATCCTGTAATCCATAGTTATTTTGGATGGAAAGCAGGAGACCATCCCCTAGAATACCAGCCGACAGTTAACGACCTTCCATAGAACTACTTACCCATATGATCATGACCAAAAACCTTAGAATATAAATGAGTTGGATTTTCTAAAAGCCAGAAAACCTCTTTTGAATTACACGTACTTGCTATTTCTAGATTTTGGATCCTCTAAATTTGAAATTCTTTCATTTACTATAATTAACGGATAATTTATTGTGAACACTTGCCGCTCAGATCTGTTGACGTTAAACTATGTTGTGTATATTATCTTAAACCATGTTAATGTGTACTTTAACTTTACTTTACTTTAAGGTTTTGTGGTTAAAAATCGCAGTTATGAAGTAAGTGTGACCTTGATGGAAATAAGTCCTTACGTTAAAAAACCTTATGGTACGATGGTATGTATATTAACCGATTTCCGATTTAAAAACGAATTTCATCACATAATGCATGGTAAAGTCATTATGTGTATTTTAAGACTAATTTTCCCCACATAACCTAAACAACTATGCTCTGTTTTGATCATGTTATATGAATTTTGTTTTGCTGTTTATATTGGAGCATAACTACCATACAGTTCCATTACAACTATTACCAGTTTATATTGTACATGATAAAATTTTCCATATGACATAAGGTTCTTGTTGGCACCATTTTCAAGTCAATATGTAAAACCATCAGTTACTCGAGTCACGCACGTGTCTAGTGATGAGTCTAATCTGCTTTCAGAAAGAGAAAATTTCGCCATTTGTTAGCTTTATAAATTGCCATCAGTCTGTTTCGTATCTTCATCCTTGCAGAAACTTGGTGGTAAAAATCCATTTATGCAAGTGGTTTGAGTGATAATTCATTCAGGTGACGTAAGTAGTCGCACCAAGCATGATATTTTCAGATTACAATAAATATCACGATTTTCTACAGATATGTCAATTTATCTGCTGATGAATTTAATTAACAGAAAGAGCTTTCATTGGAAATATGCATCTGTTCGATATATATTCCCAGCTAATAAAGTTTAATTTCAGTTAATAGTATATGTTTTTATGGCGTTTTTTTCATTTTGCTTCCTTTAAACTCTTCATATGATACTGCTTACCCCGTCTTCCCATTAGCAATGTGAAGCTATTACGAGCTTCGTCTTATACCTTGACTCTAATTGCCGAAAGAATGTGGCTTATTGTTTACAGACTTTGTCGGGAGCTCTGTACATTTACAAACTTCCGTGGTACAAGAATTGCAGCCAAGACGTTCCTAATATAGCTTGACACCGTGAAGATGATAACGCCTGGAGATGGCGAATATCAACTTCCAAGATAGAGCCTACGTTGTTTGATGAGTATCGGGAGAGCAGTTCATTGGATTTCAATTCTGAAAAGTGACAAATATAGCCGAACTGAGCTCTATAAGCTGATCAAGAAATTAAAATTGTTCATGTGTGCCCTATAAACCAGAATATTTCTCATTCTAAGAGTGGAAGCACACATCGGCAAGATTTTTAAGTTTTTCTTAGGCTACATTGTTACTAGGTTCTATTATAAACCACCTGGCTACAGTCAATTCAAATAGTGGATATACTGCTTTTAAAATGTAGATCTACAAATAGGCCAATATGAAATAAAGTGATAAATCATAAAGTAAATTTATCCCCGAGGTTATAAAGTTCATTACGTAGATTACTTTTTATACTGCTATTTCTTGCATTAGTTTTTATTTGAAGTACAATTCCAGAGTTGTGTGTGGCTTAAAGGGATAGATGCGCCATTTTTTTCTACCAATCGTACCTTAGTCTCAGAATCTTTTAGCCAAGCCAGTCAGTAGCCTAGTAGGCCAGTGTTCACAGCTCACTGTCGAAATTTGAGGCTTCAAATCCACGTGTGTCCAGAATTATCCGCGTTTGGAAGTTAAAAAGACGAGTTGTATTTTCTTGAGACACTGCCATATATAGAAAAGACATCTATAGAAATAAAAGAAATTCCTAGTTTGAGATACTTTTGAAAGAATTCTAGCAGTCTACTTCTGAAGACTATTTACATATTTCTAAGAATCAAATCAACTCCCTAAAATGACTCAAATATCCCTTTAAGTATAACATGTTTTATATCATATCATTGAACAACAAAGAGATAATATTGTAGAATGTGCAAAAATCTATTTTGATGTCGAGATAATTAACTGTTAATGATACTTTTTTTTATAGAAAATTCTTTTGTTATTGGCACTGTTTTCTAACAGATAACTGCTTACTCATTGCAGGTTAAAGGTAAATGAACAAGTGCCAAGATGCATAACGGTATTTAACGGTATTTGTGTAAAGTACGTGAGAAAGTAAGAAAAGCACAGTCATACTGTAGACACGATAACAAGATATATTTCATTGGTTCGTGTATTATTTCACTCAGAAAGACTGAATATTATACCTGTTGATGACGTCACTTGTTACTAAGGTTGAATAAAGTGGTTTTTAACAAGTCAAGGCTGTTTGTAAATTTAAACATCACCTGTGTTAAATTGTCTTTTCGTTTTTATCTTGATAAAACCATAAAATAGACATCTCATATAATTCGTCAAAGGTGTAGGCCTATAGATGAAGGCCTACTCAGAAAAATCATCGTTCGGCTTCTAGAAGCAGGGGGATTAGCCTAGGCCCCTGCAATAGCTTCCGAAGTTATTCATTAACTTCCAAAATCTCTCGATGTTAAATGTGGAGGCATAGTCTTTATTACTTATATCAATGATTACAGCCCTACATTAGATGTGTAGGGCCTACCCTAATCTTTGCATAGAGATCGCAAATTTCTCTGGGCCTTATATTACCTGGGATTCTCAAAACTAGCTCTACATATTATACAGCAAAATTATCTTGAATGCACATAGTACATCTTTGTTATAAAAGATCTGGAATCCATCCACACTTTTTCCATTTACTTTATTCTATTATTGATAGCATTAGATGGAGAATATCGAGTTAAGATAGCGACTGTTTACATGTAGCCTGGGTCCATACTGAAATATTGCATAAAGTTTTGTTAATTTGATAAATTCGAATACTATAGTCGAATGACAGGCATTTTGGTAAGTGAGATAAATCCCTGATAAGTTTAGTCATTAAATTACTGTAAAAGATCTGTGGTGGGTAGGCCACACAATCAACAGTTATCTACAAATAACTTATCGATATAAATGAAGTTGGGCTTGACAAAATAAGAAGATAAGAACTATTATCTGTCAGAAGATATGAGTCTTAATATTCGGTCAATACAATAAGCTACTTAGTTACTAATCACTTTATATCATTATCAAACCTGTTTATGTGCCAAACATATAGTTATTATAATTTATTAGCTCGAAAAATGTACTGCACTAATAATACTTCAATGATTATCATAATATATCTTTCATTTTAATGCTGAATCGGTGAATCTGTTTTTATAGTCAGTTAACTTACAACACTAAAGAAATTCACTGCGTAGAAATGATATCAACTTTCTGTACTCTTCCATTTATCAAACAGATACTTAAACATTACGGTGCCTCGTTTAGGACATTGAATCTTTCGGAATTGTGATGTATCATTTTTTTTTTTATTATTCAAAATTATATTTTGAAGACTATATTTTTCATTTTTGTACTTGATAGAATTAAATAATAATTTTAAATACAAACATAAAAAATTAAAATGAAAATGAAGAAAAAATAAGATATAAAATTAATAATTCATAATTTAAAAGATAAATGATAAATTGTAAATGTCCTAAATAATTTCCGTAAAACATTACACTTTGATTCGAAGTGCACGAACACTGAAAGAACATTAGTAGTAAATAGTCCATGATAATATAAGTGACTTTCTTGCACTGATAATTTTCGTTTTTGTCTAGACTGATTCTTAATCTATTTAACTTGCTTTTAGCATTTTGTGAACAGATATACCCAACCAAGGAGTCAAATAGCTTGTCTTCAGATTAAATGTGATAGGGAGACCGTATAGAGAGACACCTTTAGATATGAGTTTTTCTTAAACTAAAATGATCAAAAACTTGGATGGCAATTTAAGTCAATCTTACAGAAATTAGCCCTTTCTTAAAATACACAATTAGGCATGTTTATGTATAAATGTATAATTTTAGAAATGTATAAAAAATAATTATAAAGCTTATCACCCATAATATTAGAGATCATTATACATGATGTTATAGATTTGTACATACATAATGTTAGAGATCATTATACATAAGTTAGAGATCATTAAACATAAAGTTAGAGATCATTATACATGATGTTAGAGATCATTATACATGATGTTATAGATTTGTACATACATAATGTTAGAGATCATTATACATGATGTTAGAGATCATTATACATAATGTTAGAGATCATTATACATGATGTTAGAGATCATTATACATAATGTTAGAGATCATTATACATAAGTTAGAGATCATTATACATAAAGTTAGAGATCATTATACATGATGTTATAGATTTGTACATACATAATGTTAGAGATCATTATACATGATGTTAGAGATCATTATACATAATGTTAGAGATCATTATACTAATGTTAGAGATCATTATACATGATGTTAGATATTTATACATACATATTTTTAAGAGATCTTATACATAATGTTAAGAGATCATTATGCATAATGTTAGAGATCAATATATATAATGTTAGAGATTATTATACATAATTTTATAGATCATTATACATAATATTAGGGATCATTATACACGATATTAGAGATCATTATACACAATGTTATAGATCATTATACAAATGTTATAGATCATTATACATCATGTTAGAAATCATTATACATGTTAGAAATTATACCCTGATGAAGGTATTTACATATTTACATATATACATAATAGTAATAAATGAATATCCAACGTATATTTCTCGCTAACTCGAATTGTATACCAAGTTGTTATAATGTAATAAAATATTATGAATATACAATTTTGTAGCGATCGTTTAAACATGTGTTGTTGATATGTGGCTTTCACTAAAATTGTTTGAATTCAAATTCTTATTGAAACACTGAGGCGATTGTTTCAGAAATACGTACTACGTAAGATATTTTCAGGCCATTAACTGCTTACATGTTCTATGCAATTGATATGAAAGTTTGAATTCCAATTTGGAGATCAGCGAGTGCATTAAAAGGTCAACTTTAGAATTATGTTACTATAAATATATACTGAAATAAAAGTATACTTATGAATAAGATTTTATTCAGGAGATACCTGGTACAAAACGTGATAAAGATAATAATAATTGTACCACTGTGATATCAGGTGTGTTACAGTCTATATAAGGAAATTATATCTCATATATACCTCTATACTGATTTGTACTGATGAAATAGATCTGTCTTTACTTATCTATTTATATTTATACTTATACCGGTACTCTATATCCTTTCACAATCAGCTGATCATCAACTGCTTTCTAATTACTCAGCAAGGTGAAGGTTGTAGCCTCTAGGGTTGTCAAATGTAGACTAAATTAGCCTACTTCACACTTCACTAACTCTATTTGAACTTATCGTTGAAATTCAAACTTGACGAACTTGGATATTCATCATAGGTAAATTAATCCAAACCACATATCAATGCTATTGGATATTTCTTACTGATCACGGTTAAAAAAATCTGGAAATTTTCCGCGACGTTATCAATCCACTTTTTAGATAAATTTCCATCATTTGAAGTTATTGGAAAATTTATCAGGGCTAAGAAGGAATTGAAAATTTATCTTCCTTGCAAATACTAATTGTTCTTTGGTTGTCCCTCACAAGCCCTTTAAAACGCAAAGGGTAGACCCTTCTCGAAAAACCGCTTGGTCTGACGTTGTACCTTTGCCTACCATAAGAAAAAAGAAACGTCTCACCAAAAGTTAGTCAAACCCTATTAGAATGATATATGAACCTTTTCGGTGTCATCCGGAAGAATAACAGATCTGTACCTTTGACAAATTATCGTCACCGTTTTACAATTGGGTACAATTGTTGTTTGCGTCATTCAATTCCTAATGGTTATGGCATTTTTACATCGCGCCATATAATTTATAGAGCTTATTTGACCGCTATGCGCTCGCAATTCCGTGTGAACCCGACGGATATTCATATTCTATCCGATTTAATTTGTTCAAATGTCTCAAGTTATGGCCTCTCTGTGACATTCAACACTTCTAGCAAATTTTAGCCCAAGGACAAATTGTTCCATGGCTTACATTAACCTCATAAATTGGAAACTGAGACAAGAATTTATCTGTTCCTATTTCTGTTAAAATCATCTTTTATAAGAGGTTTCAAGTTTTATAATCAAAGGAATATTAAGTCTTTTTATCTGCAGTTATTTTTATAATTTGATGCATATTTTATGACTAATACGCAAAGGATGTATTATGGAAAGCGTGTCAATTCACAACTAGGGAAAATCAATATTCAACTCATTGAAAAAGGATTCCGTGGAAATTTACCAAGATTTCTAAGTGGAATGTCACACTCGTAACTCGGTGAGACGAAAAATAATAGTGTAGAATCCATTAACGTTAAATTTGTTGGAAGTCGATATTTAGTTGAATGGTTTGAATACATGGAAGGCGATATAATACATCACAAATGACGGATCCTAATATGCATGTTGATAATACAATATTGAAATCTCAATGCTCGCATTTCAGCTCATGCAAAGCTGTTCGCAATTAACCTACAAAAGATCCACTCTGACCTTTGTGAACTAATTCTCCTACATAAAGACTGAAAGCAAGGCCGTGAAGGTTCCTTTTTCTTCGAGGCAATTATTCTGTTGTATTTCATTGCAATGCTTTCTGTACCCTTCAAACGGTAACCATCTTTACCGAAGACATCAAAATAAGCGATATATTTTTGGGATAACATATTTATATTTTAATATTTTATTTTTAACACATTTTGTTGTCAAATTCAGCATGACGCAATTGCCAGGTAAGTTCACTGGTGAACGTATACTCATATTGACCATTCTTGAAAATTAAATTTTATGTTCATTCTAAGACGTAGTATCACTTTAAGTTCTTGTATTAAAGTACATTTCTTAAAACAGCAAATATATTGTCTGCACAGGAAGTGCACGCAACATCAGAAATAACCACTTTTCGATTTCCCTTTCCTGGGCAGTTTGACATATCAAATATATTTTCCCATAGGTACACTTCTACTGAATTTTTATTTTACAATAAAATTATAACTTATAATTGAAACTGAGAGTAATTTATAAACGTGACCCACTACTGAAAGAATAATGTGGTTATCTGGAAATGAGGTCAACTAACAGCTGATTATTATAACCTGTGACACACCTGAAGATTGTAAACCACTTTTTATTGACCAGTACACCCTCTTTTCTCTATTTTTCATTTCATACAGATATCATATTTCACTATTTCCAAACTAATTCGGAAGGTTCTACAATATGTTGAAGAAGAAAGTTACAGTGACCCAGAGAGTACACGTTAACAGTGCACAATCTGATCTAAATTTATATTATATGATTTTATAGTACATCTATTGATGTTAGACTACGGCTACCACTTAATGTTGTTCTTAATACTGTTAACATCTAAAACTAACAGCGATTTGATTATCATTACGATGCTGCATTTTAACAAAGGCTACATTTAGAACAGCATTGCTTCAGATGAGCAGTGATATATCTGTTACATAATTATTAAGGCATATAGAGCCATAGCAATGTTTTAACTGTATAGCAGTAAGCCTCAACAATACTTCAACTATTTATATGTAAACCACTACAGCAATGCTTCAACTATAAAAAATATTAATCACTGCAAAAACTATATAAAAGTAATTCACAGCAATGTTTTAACTATGTAGAGGTTAACCGCAGCAATGTTGTAACTACAGTTTATAACAATGCTTTACCTACATAGCAGTAAACCACACCAATGCAACAACTACATGTATATATAAGTAGACCACATGGTTTTTCTAATAAAATTAAACCACAGCAATGCTACAACTATAAATAAGTATAGTACTGCAATGTTTTTACAATATGAAAATAAAACACTGTAATGCTTCAACACACAGTGGCACCAGCCTCCTGAGACTGGAGGTACAAATAGGAGGCAGACTGACTCAATGGGAAAGGCGGAGGGAGGACTGAATTCAAATTGCGACAACGCTGTGGAAGCAACTTGTCGCAAAACTCTAATGGAGCGTCTAAGAGAACGTTTGCGAACAGTTATCCACAGAAATGCTTAAATGATGATGTCCAAATATATAATATTGCACGATTTGAATTTTTCATTTAACTATTCTAATTGTGATAGTGTTTAAGGGGAGATAAATTCAAAACAGATGAAAATCAAGACCATCTGAAATGGCTAAAATGAAGATCAAACTGTGATAAAATAGTGTTAGGTCCTTAACGCCACGTGAAATAATATTTATAACACAATTACAGCACACTTTCATTCTTGACGACCTTGTCTATCTTAAAGTCAAAATGTTTTCGTGTGATGTGTGCATTCGTCAATGTTTCAAATTTTCCAAAACTAGAACAGAAGAAAATACTTTTTTCGATTTTAGTTTCTAATTTCTAACACAGGGAACTTTATTTCAGTGTTTTTGATTGGAAAAGTTGAAACTTTGTTAACTGAATATCTGCAAGAAAGCGCTTAAATTATCTTCCTTCTGCCTCCTTCAATCAGGAGCCGCGGTGGCTCACTGAGTTAAACGCTTGCTCGCTAACCTGAAGGTCCAGACATAGGTCGAGATAATACCTTCGGAATTTTCAACACGGTTTCTCCCTGTCAGTGATGCAGGTAAGAGGGGCTGATGTGGAAAAAACGTCTAGTCGTTCGGATGGAACATTAAACCGAGACCCTTTGTGCTACAAGTTGTAAAACTCCATTCATTTCATTTCATTTTACCTTCTTCAATCAACCTCCCAGCGCTTGTCGTTTTGTATGCGACAGTGTTATAATAATTATTGTGAGTTATTGGAATTCCGACTTCATCGTCCCTGTAATTAATTATTTCTTGAGACGATGATGTTGCAATTCCAAAAATTTACTTAGACCAAAGGCACATTGACGTTTATACCATACAACTCAGAGCTTTTTCAAAATGTTTTTTACATTATAGATCCATGTTCCTTAGGTTATATAATTCGAATTCAATACCAATGTGATATCAGTTCTGACATGTTATAATACTACATGAGCCTTGTTGTGGTGACTTAAAAAATCTTATAAATATGGCCCTACCCATTCGGATATCGGAGAATGCTACACTTACAGAGTTGTAAGATGAAGAGTAAATTCTACCCTTTTTTGTAGGTACTTTGTAGAATATCCTGTAATGTCTCATTAATTTATGCAAAAATTGGATTTTAACATGGTGAAAATCCTCAAAAACTCTTATAAAAAGAGATATTTCAATTTTTTGGGCCAGATAATATCCCGATGCACCTACCTAAACACATCTTCACAATTTTCAAGGCATTACGTTTTCATCTTATACCTTGACTACAATGACCCATTTTCTTGTACGCCAACGATTACAGCCAATCTGAGCCCTTGATTTATTTCATGCATAATTATTTTTCAGTCTCTCTGTCGAGGGCTCAGATTGACTGTAATCGCTAGAGAAAATCCAATCAAATTGCTGCATTCACAATCTCTTGAAACATGAATGTGGGCCATTGCAGTCAACGTACAAGACGAAGACATAATACCTTGACCATTGTAAAGATGACCAAAACATAACGAATGACTGTTTCAAAACGGTTTATTAACCTATTTTACTGAGTACAATAGGCTGGTATATTAAATACACTTCTATCAGAAATACCAGTGTTATAGTTTGTAAAGGTATACGTCTTGTCAACGGGATCTGAAAATTCACAAAAATCAATTAATTAAAATTACATGAAAATGTCCAAGGATCTATCGGAAATTTTAGCTTTAAAACGTTAACTTTGAATGAGGTTATTACCCCATTAATAAATCACCATCTGGACTTAAGAAGTATATCTTGAAGTGTTCTCTCGGTTTAAATAGGCATGCATTTAAACTCAGTTAATTAGCTAATAAGTATATTTTAATAATTCACATTTTCAAAATTTTTTGGAGTAACTGGTGAACACTATACATGGAAGAGAAACGAAGTTACCTGATCCAACAACTCCTGAAATAGACTCGACTACTGGAACACAATTATCATTAAACATTATAAGTAAATCAGCAGTTCCTGCAAACTTCCATTTAAAAGCAGAAATATTCACTTGGTTTGGTGCAAAACCCATGTATGATTGGCCAATGAACTCTGCATCGTCTGAAATGTCAAATAAAAGGTAAATACATATCAAATAAAATTGACTACATGTCGATATCCATTGAAATAAGTTAACATTACATTACATTTATAGTGTTCAAGCCGAGTTGTTGTAGCAATAGATACAAACCTTATATTCATTCTTCTGTTAGAAGCTGGATATAACTCATTCCAATCATTTCGACTTACCTGGTACACAGTTGCTTGGCATATCATAAGTTAGATCTTTTGCCGTACATGTTGAAGTTGAGTCAAATATAACGAACATTTTTTTCTGGAAACAATGGAGGTATATTTATAAAACTCAACGAATACAACTAACAGTAAACCTATTACAAAGATATTGTCCATTTCAGCTGTCTTAAATAAATACTTTTTAAATGAAATGACGATAGTTTGAATATCTAAGTTGTTATCAACAATATCAATAATAAAATTTAATTATCAATATCATGTGTTCTCAAATATTAAGATATTTCAACATCACTTGTTCCTTAGTGTTTTTCTGATAATACAGACGAGAAAGATGTTGGATTATCATAATGAAAGGTGATACGGACAGCCCAAATTGAGATCCGATTGCCGAGAAAGTAAATAAAGTTTAATGAAAAACATATATTTCTCCAACAATTAGGTGTTCCAATACGTATGAAGGCCGTATTTGAGTTCTCATCCTACCAGCTGTTTTAGAAAACCAGGACATAATGCATAATAAACTAGCTCTCAGAACAAGTACCATGGCCCAAAGAATCTTTCTTCAATTTTGAAAGAGGATAAAGGAACTGAATCATTGAAAATTATGAACCCTTGGGCTCTATACTGGAAAGATGGTTACGCAAAAATGGAATATAACATTTGGAGCTATAGGCAGATTTGACAGTTTGTTTTTACTAACCTGGTTGAAATCTTGCACGACTCGTACCAATTTAGTACTGCTATTACCTGGTGAAAAACTATAGGTTTCAGTAGCTATTAATTTACTCGTAAAATCTTCAGCCAAGGTTGTAAATTGCTAGAAAAGAAATCAGGATACATTATAAAGATGTGTAACACGCTTTAAACATTCCTAGTGCAATTTTATGTTGGATGGACAGAAAAACCTGTCAAAACAGTTACAGATTAATGTTTAAAATCATTCAACGTGACAATTATTTTTTTTAGAACCAGTTTAAAGAACCAACAAAAGTTATCTTGAAAAACAGCTGACACACAGAAATAAAGAACTAAAATTGTAAAAAGTGTGGCAATGAAGTCAATAATAAAACGTTTCTGCATGTAGTATGCAGTTAGGGAAAATTACATGTGACTTCTCCATTTGAACTTCTAATTGTCAACCTGGACATGTAAGTAAAGTAAAATCACGCTAAATTTTGTTTGTGGGCACAATAGATTGTGGACCATTTTCAAAGGATTTTAAGAAAACTTAATTGGTGACAGCAATGGAACTGATAAGATCTCAGTCAAGTTCGAATTTGACGATTTTTCGATGAACGGATTCTGAATTATTGCCCTTAACTTAGAGACTACTGTTGATGTGATCATATATATTGATGAGATATTGGAAAAGTTTGAATTTCACTAAAAGTTTTTGAGTTATCAACCTTAACTTGTCAAATTTGTGCCCGAGCTCAATGGAATCAATTTTCCCCTCGATTTGAAACTCTGTGTGATCAATGGAATTGATAAGGTCTTGAGTAGGAAATCTTAAAATTTTACAAAGCTGCCGTGTGGACGTATGTTTACCTTGCCTGGCAAGCTATCTCCACTCCGACCTGTATCAATGACAGGGAAAGTCGGATTGCAGAATTCAGGGTTATTCTCTCGATGAAAGAGTCACCCCGTGGAAAATGGACAAAATTTTAGTCTTGAAAATCGAAAAGATTACTCTTTTGTAGTTCTTGTCTACTTTGTGAAAAATACTTACAAAGTTCCCTTTGACGATTTGGTTAGGTTCACCAAGGATAGCAGTAAATTGTTTGTCTGTGCAGCATTTTTGAACAGCACCAGTAAAAATTGGTAACAAAGCTAAAAGGATAATAAACTTCATGACGAAAGGAATATACTTGTTCACTAGTCTGATCCCGAATGACGGCTGACTGAAAGTAGAGTAAAATATAAGTAGAGTAAGGGATAGAAATGTAAATATTGATAACGTTAAGCCAACGATCAATCAATCTCAATGTGAAATTCAATACTTTCTAAGGTGACTTAGGTTATATTCGATAAGATATTACATTATAATCTGCTTACTGATTAAACTCATTTTTTATTACTTACCAGTTCAATAAAGACAAACATATGAGATGAACTTCAAGAGAGATATTCTTAATGACCAAGAATAATTATAAACTTTAAACACTAATTTGTTTGATCACTCCAGTTAAAAGCGAGGATGTGGTACGAAAAACCTCAAACCTCATAGTCAAATCTTGTAGGGCGCTCTTCTGCTCGCATAAACTCATCGTGTCCAAACCCCCATTCGCCATACTTCCTCGGCTAATGTAACCATCTCAAAACCCGTATTCGTGATACGATGGCATAAACTTTAAAGCACAACTTAAGTATCTTTGGTGATCGATTTTTAGTCCATCATCAAGAGAATGAAAAGCAGCACCTGATATCCCCGGTCATCTGGTCTCAGCAATAATCAAATAGTCTACACCTCTAAAGTGCGCCATTGATCATGCTCCGATCTTCTCGTCATTCCCTTTATCATCTTTTCTTCATCTCGTCATACCGTTTATTATTTTCCCTACTTGACTTTCTTACTTATCTTCCCTCATCTCATCATACCATTTATTATCGTCCCTCTTCTTGCCATTCCATTCATTATCTTCACCCTTCTCGGAGCCAGGTTTACGAGGGGTGGCGAAATATCTGAGATCGCCCGAATTTCTAACATATAGTTATGAGATTTTTAAACCAAAAACTTGCTTTCGGGGCTGCGAGGGGGTTAGGGGGGTGATTGCCCCTCTTCATTTCTTTAATCATATTTCATTTGTTAGATTTTAGGTATCTTGAGAAAGTACACGTTTTTTTAATCTAAAGGGAGATAAGGAAGCTTACTGATATGCTATAAACATTAAACTATAGTTAACTTGATAGGTCATTAATATGACAGTGTCAGGGCCTTGCTTATTGGCTTTTCTCTTCTGCTTACAATATTTTCCTGCTTTTGGAGGTAAGTTAATTATTCAAAATATAAAGACTTAGTAACTTACTATATTCCTAATCATTTCAGCTTTTATTTCATATCTTTTCAGCGCCTACAGGCCAGAATGGTTTTTCGCTTGCTTCGTATTATAACGACCATATGGTGCTACAGAAAGCCCCGGCTAGATCTAATGTATGGGGTTATTCTACAAAAATAGGCGATACAGTTCAACTTACTATTAGCAATAACCAACAATTTTCCAAGACCGTTGAAACAAAGGTATACAGCTATATACAAGGCCATATGATGACAAAAAATTTAAAGTTAGTTTGCGAAATGTCCAGTAACAACACCATTCAACAAGTCTAGTGTCTGGAAAGTCAGATATTCATGTTCATAATGCCATAGTTCATCTCATCTTCTTGTAATCAGCCAGAGTGAAGCCATGAACTGCTTTTATCAATAATCCTTGTTGTTAGGTTGTTAGCGGGCCAGAAGGTAAAGGAACATGGAAAGTAACACTACCACCAATATCTGCTGGTGGTCCATACCACATCTCTGTTAAATCATCATTAGCTACACTTTCTATTACTGATGTTTTATTTGGTGATATTTGGATTTGTTCTGGTCAGAGTAATATGCAGTTTACATTATCTATGGTAATTTGATCCCTTTCACTTGATAAGGATCCTATTTCAGATCTGAATCCTAACTGTCGACTTTACTCCCGGAAGAATCTGAAAGCAACTGGATTTCAACGACTGCTGGCACTGATCAATACCTGGGCCCACCAAATACCAAAAAAACACATTTTTAATCAGTTGCTCCACTTCCAAGCATGTTTTCGTTGATCACAGTCGGCAAATTTTTCAATTTAAAAGCCCTTTGTTCGTTGGCCATGTCATTGCCGCCTTTTGAATATCGGACACCATACAACTAGAGTCTTTTGAATTCTTTCCAGACTATGCTCTGTCTATTAATTATATCCGACAAGTATCAGAAATATTGCTCTCTGTTATGGCTATTGTTTAAAAATTTTCAGGAGTTTGGTTAAGTTGTTTCAGGTCTTATTCTAACTATTTTGTATGTTCTCTAGGATATAAATGGCTCCCAATCAGAAATTGATAATGGTCACAATTTTCCAGACATTAGATTGTTTACCATTCATCAGAAAGAATCCACTACAAAGAAATATGATTTAATTGATGTGGAACAGCATTGGGCTGTACCTAGTAAAAGTATGTTACTAGAATGTCATTTTATTGATGCAAACAGTAATAATACTTTATATACCTGATTGTATTTACTGTAGAGGATACAAGAATACGGTGGTAGAGCATCTGTTACCTGTTCTGAAAACCAATTTATGTGCAGTGTATTAAAGTCATTTTCTTTTCAGCTACCCTTAAAAGTTGGAATTGGGGCCATTTTTCAGCCGTTTGTTGGCATTTTGGAAAACAAGTTTACCAGATTGTGAAGCATCCTATAGGGTTGATAGATTCTGATTGGGGAGGAACATTAGTGGAATCTTGGTCTTCTCCAGATGCTATGGCAAAATGTGGCAGCAAGTTAGAACTCATCTTTAATTTATTAACAAGTCTAATACTGTTTTTTTATTTATCGAACACTCAGCAAATTAAATGTAGGTCATTTCGTGAATAGTGCAGAGCATACAGGTATGCAAACTAGCAGCTTTATTCTGAGTAATACCATGTAAATTGATATAATACATCCTTAATCCCATTGAACATATTTTCACGTGAGGTGAAATCAATGAAAGCATATTGACATTATGGAACATATATTGGCAATGACTCTTTCAGAATGTTTCACTATGGACCACAGCCTGGGTTTCCACGAGAAGCTAGTGTCATATGGAACAGTATGATTCATCCATTATTACCATTTACTATTTATGGTGTGATTTGGTATCAAGGTAATTTAGTAGATGTAGTAGCCTACCATTTAAATTAGAGTTTGTGTCACCATGTAGGTGATTTTCTTTATGTCCAGTTACTGAAATACTCTTTTGTTGAACCAATGTCGATAAAAACTTATCAAAAATCCAAAAAAGGTTAAGCTTACCTGCAAGGAAAATGCAGCAATCCATTTCAACCTGTTGATTACTTTAAAGGTGAAAGCAACTGGCAGAATCCACAAGGTTACACCTGTAGTTTCCCTGCTATGATTGATGACTGGAGAGAGAAATTTCATCAACAATCTGGTGGTCAAACTTCTAAAAACTTTCCATTTGGTTTTGTTCAGGTAAACTATATTTTTCTAATCACCGAATAATGATTTGTACGATTCTTTTCGCTTTCTCAATAAATACAATCGCGGCAGTCAAATACTGTAGAGATGTTAGTAAGAACATTGGAAATTGATAAGCTTGTTTAGCCACTGTAACTTTCATTGCAGCTCGGTACCAACCAAAACAATGACAACAAAGGTGGTATGGTTGAGGTACGAATATCTCAAACAGCAGGGTATGGCTATGTACCAAATAAAAGAATGAATAATACGTTCATGGCTGTTGCTATGGATCTTCCAGATTTTAAATCTCCGATTGGAAGGTAAATAGCTTATAGCCCCGTCACATATGCGATCTTACTTCGATCAAATTGTACTGGGTCGCCGGAAAACGTGAAAAAAAACGTAAGAAAAGTCCCATAAAATTGCAAATTCTATAATAGTCGTAACGTATTGTTTTCATGGAGATGGTACGTAGCTTCTCAAAAGATATTCTCGATTCCGTGGCGATCTCAACGATGATATATGATTCTTCCTACACGCTAATGCGACGCTTATTGCGACCTTTACACTCTCTGGGCTAATGTTCCGTCGCCGTAGCAGCTCAATAAGGAATAAGGGCGCCTTTCTGGTGTGACGGGGCTTTGAGACGTAGACAGATAAACTGCCAATGTTCTTCAAAGACATAGTAAAGTTAAAACATGTTTTTCTGTTACCCGAAAAATCTATATCTTGGCACTAATGTATCGAAAGGGTCTTTTTCTAACTTTTTTTCATATTTCTTTTGATCATTGAGACTTAATTTCAGTATCCACCCACGTCACAAAGATATAGTTGGAAAAAGATTGAGTTACGGAGCTTTATCTGTGGGATATCATATGTCTAGCACCAAGTTTCAGGGACCATTCCCAAGTAAGATAACCAATAACAAAGGGTCTTCAACTCTAACGATAGTTTATGATAATGACAAAACAGATTTAGATGTCAGAAGCAACGACGGATTTGAGGTAGATATAATCTATTCGGTAAAAGAGACTCGGGTGCTTTCAATCTGTAAAAATACTGGGGGTTTCAATGAGGAATTCAACGCCTTTCTGAAGCTTAGCTGGCCAAATAGTCTTTAAATGATAAAGGCTGACCTAAAAGTCGCCAATTGAGAAAAAAATGTGAGAGGGATAGCTTCCCTGGTGAATTTTCCCAGTGTAACCAAACAAACCAGGTCGTTCGGCCTAAATATTATAACAGATCACAATTTATTCGAAATAGGCCTTGATAGGCTACTACACGTATTTTCGTTGTTGTTTTCAGATATGTTGCACTGATAAAGTTAAAGGTTGTGATATATATAATGGATCCTGGCATAAAGTCACAATATCATCATCAACAAAACACAGTGTAACATTACCTTATCCTTCACAATGTCATCAAAATAACAACAAAGCTCATGCTTTAAGATATGATTGGAGGGAGTCGCCATGTCCATTTCAGAAATGTGCTATTTATAGTGCTGTTAATAGTCTACCAGCACCACCATTTCAACAATATCTACAGGAAACAGAAACACATATTATTGGTTAAGAGGCAAATTATATTGATTTTGATACCATTTCTGTCTTCTTCTTTGTTAATCCTGTATACGTGTATTTACCAAATGCTGTTCACTTGCAAGGGCTCTACAGATGCTCCATATGGGGTCATGATCCGCATATGTTTTCCCAACGATCACATATTTGCAAGTCTTCGTTTTTGCTCCTTCCTGCCTTGCTCTTCTTATAGTTATTCTTCCGATTGACTGTTCCAGTCTGTCTCCTTCTCCTTAACTCATCGACTTAACATTGGTTCTTCTTCCAGACTGACCTCGCCATTTCATTGATTCTTACTCCAGTTTGTCTTCAGTGGCTCAACTAGATGTGTAGGGGCCCGTGGACATAAGAGGGTTGGGGCTGTACTACCTATAAATGTAATACCCACTATAAATGTAATACCCACTATAAATGTAACAAAAATCAACCATAAATGTAATACCCACCATAAATGTAATAGTCAACAACCATAAATGTAATAACCAACCCCACCAAAAATGTAATAATATTTAACCATAAATGTAATAACCAAAACCCACCATAAATGTAATACCCATCAACCATAAAGATAATAAATCGCGCGGTGCAGTTATAAAATAGAGTAATTCAGCAGAGGTCGCGGAGTGGGGGGGGGAGGCTGGTCCATAAAATGTCATTTTGTTTTCATTCCAATTTAGGTTCAATCTAAATGCATTCTGAAGAGCAACGTTTCTAGTATTACAATAACCTGAATAAGATGTTAAAATAAGTGTACAAATTTAACTTTTTATTACTAAAATTATTTGACATAAACAAGAAAAGTAACATTTGAAAGGAATGAGTCATGATCTGGACTCCCAAAGCTAAATCCATAACAAAACATTATCATAACAAAATACACAGAATAATTTAGCTTAGATGAGTTTGTGGGCATATTAATTAAACGTTAAGGTATGTATTTTGTTTTAAAATGTTAAAGCTTCAATTAGGCACATTTCAAGTAAACACACTCTATTTGGGCACACTCTTTTTAATTCAGCACTATGTTATTTAGGCACACCTGGCCAGTGGCGGCTTCAAAAAGGGGGTGGGACATAGCCCCGAAATGCTCAAGAAGGGAAAAGCGAGGTCACTTCATAGTTGAAGAAAGCAAGGCATAGGTCTGGTATCACATATTCAAATTGCATGAAATGCATGCTTTTTCAAGTGGGAAGATGCTACCATATCCCTTTACAATGGTTTGGTGCCTTCGACGCTCGCTTCATTTAAAAAAAATATATATATTTTACAGTGCCCCCAATCCCCCAAACATCCGCAGCCGCCAATGCACCGTACCTTTCGGCATAAGTAATATAGACACAAAAGGTTAGGTATAACCAACGCCCTCTGCGCATCGAGACGACTTTCCAGCCTGGAGAGATTTGTCAGATTTTCAGCCTTGTTATATAGTATTTCTGTCCAAGTTAGATAAGATGAGGAAAAAAATTGGAATGAAAAAAAAAAAAAAAATTATGATCTCTTCAAAGACAACAGGTTTTTTGCCTCATAGAAAAAATACCCTAGTTACAGCATAGAACACACCCAATAAGAAAAACGTGAGGTTATTCTAGACGAAACGAAATAAAGATATTTACCATAGATAATGTAAACTGCATATTACTCTGACCAGAAGAAATCCAAATATCAACCAAATACACTCCGAGACAGTTCGGAACGTTTGTTTAAAGAAGTGTTCTTGGGGGCATTAATGATCGAAAGCTTTTCGGTTAGACTCCGGTTACATTATCAAAAAAGTATTCTACCAAACTCCTTCCCCATGGGTATATTTAACCAATCACAGCTTGTCATGTATAACCCGTTTCTTGGTGAAATAAGGAACAGTCACACAGGAAATCCCGAAGATGTTTGAAAACCTTCTTGCGTTTGTGGCAAAGGGGGGTAACTGGGTCTCAGCCTACAGACGACAAATAGAGCTGTCTAATTTGGCTAATTTGCCCAAATCGATAGTTCTGTTTAGTCTGGAAGCTTTTATTGTCAGGGCGCCATTTTTAGTCAGTGTTCGTTTTGTCATCTGCCTGTTAACATCAAATAAAGTTGTAGTCAACACCGTATAACTTTGTTTTTTATCGTGCCATGTCTTCAGCCATGTTCCTCGCAGCCCCGTGAGAAGAGATGCTCATATTGCTCTACATGATATATTTTGATATTCCACAATCTCCCTATTTTGCTGTATAATTGCCTTGAGAATGTTCAAGGTTTTGCTTTATCAGTCAGATAACTTCTTATAAAAACCTTTTCTTATATCCGAAGTAGAATAGACCTCTAGCAACCTGTCAACATGATAATGTCAGGAGCTTTGTTGTCTTTTCTCTTCTGTTTACAATATTTTGCAACTTTTGAAGGTAAGCTTATTGTTCAATCTAAAGAATTTTCATGCTCCCGTGTGTTTATATCTATTATATCAATTCCACTTTGTTTATTTTTCATAGCACGAACAAGCCAAAATGGTTTTTCGTTTGCTTCGTATTATAACGACCATATGGTGCTACAAAAAGCCCCGGCTAGATCTAATGTATGGGGTTATTCTACGAAGATAGGCGACACAGTTCATCTTACTATTAGCAATAACCATCAACTTACCAAGACCATCGATACAAAGGTATACTGTTTTACATATCTCAAGATGAATCCAATGAATCTCATGCAAGAAATTTAAGCACTGAATGATGGAAACTCAATAATGTTATAGTTTCTTCGTCTCTGTTTTCATATCAGAACCCATCCACCTTCACTTCCACGAAAAAACAAGCTAATGAATCAAAATAAAAAAATGTTAAAACCAAAAGTACTTTTTGCAAGGTTGTTCATGGACCAGAAGGTAAAGGAACATGGAAAGTAACACTACCACCAATATCTGCTGGTGGTCCATACCACATCTCTGTTAAATCATCATTAGCTACACTTTCTATTACTGATGTTTTATTTGGTGATATTTGGATTTGTTCTGGTCAGAGTAATATGCAGTTTACATTATCTATGGTAAATATCTTTATTTCGTTTCGTCTAGAATAACCTCACGTTTTTCTTATTGGGCTTGTTCTATGCTGTAACTAGGGTATTTTTTCTATGAGGCAAAAAACCTGTTGTCTTTGAAGAGATCACAGCGCTTTCGATAGACTTCAAACAGAAATCACCTTTATTATTAGGGTTAAAAATAAATCCCTTTTTTGTCAAATTCAGCATGAGGCATTTGACTCATTTGCCTTGATAAAGATACGGCCCTGGTGTTCCAATTCGACAAATACACTTGTTTTTAATGTGATTAGTCTCTTTGCTATTTACTTTTATTTTCAGGATATAAATGGTTCCCAACAAGAACTAGAAAATGCTCACAACTTTCCAAACATTAGATTGTTTACCATACGCCAGAAACAATCCAACACATTGAAATATGATTTAATTGATGTAGAACAACATTGGGCTCTTCCAAGTAAAAGTATGTTACCCTATTGCCTAACGTCGCCATTCTTTAGTTGAGAATATCAAATCGGGTGATAAATTTGTTGTTTGCTCAGAAAACCTTGTTTTAAGGCCATGTTCGCCATTTTCGGGGGTTGATTTCAGTCTTGAATATAATGTAAATAGTCTTCAGAAGTATTAGAACTGCAGGAAAATCATACAATCCCTTCAAATATACCTCAAACTAGAAACTAAGAGAATCTTTTTCGTTTCATCTTTCCTGATAACATGGAAATAAAGCTTTGATATGCAGTTTTTATTTTCTGTTTATTATTTTCCTCATTTCAGATTCTCTTAAAAGCCACGACTGGAATCACTTTTCAGCTGTTTGTTGGCATTTTGGAAAACAAGTATACCAGACTGTGAAGCATCCTATAGGGTTGATAGCTTCTGATTGGGGAGCCACATTGATAGAGTCTTGGTCTTCCCATGATGCTTTATCTAAATGTGGCAACAAGTAATGAATTTTGTTTCTAAAAGTATATTCAATCTAATATTTTGTCCAAAAATAAATTGAAAAATATTTCATGGGATTGTAAAGAGCTTTACTAAATTTTGGCTGTTTATCGGTGACACTGATAGAATCAATTTGTACCATTCAAATTTTCAATTAGACGTCTGTAGTTCCTGAAATTTCACTAAAACTACATTTTTATGTGTTTGATGACGTCACCAATTGCAAAATATGCGTGTATCACTTAAGACCCTTCGCGATTAGTGACGCCATCAAACACTTAATTCTAGTGAAATTGCTGACGCCTGATTGAAAATGGTGTAAATTGATGTTATCAATAACCCAGATACATAAAATAAATAAAAAAAAAATTAAGGTTGTTCGATCAGCTGGTGAAGCTGATATTATTTGATTGATATAATTATGTTTGTTATAGATTAGGACAAAATATAATATTCAGTGGTAATGTCTATTTTAGAATGTTTCACTATGGGCCACAGCCTGGGTTCCCACGAGATCCAAGCGTCTTATGGAACAGTATGATTCATCCATTATTACCATTTACTATTTATGGTGTGGTTTGGTATCAAGGTAAACTTAAAAGTTTTAAATTTATGAAATAAAATAAAATAAGTTTTAAAAAAAATGGTGTCAGATTTTGCGTCAAAGTGTATACTTTTCAATTTTGGTCGGAAAATTTTAAACCTATGCATTTAAATCATATTTGCAAACCTAAAATAAATTCGCCCAATATACCATTCTAACTTTACCCTCGAGGGATCCAAAATCAGATGGATAGTTGATGGCTACATTAAACAGTAGGCTACATTTATCTTTCAATCATTCTTTTCAAGGTGAAAGCAACTCGGCAAATCCACAAGGCTACACCTGTAGTTTCCCTGCTATGATTGATGACTGGAGAGAGAAATTTCATCAACAATCTGGTGGTCAAACTTCTAAAAACTTTCCATTTGGTTTTGTTCAGGTAAACTGTTCTTAGATTTTTCAAAGAACTAATGCAGTCGACATTAACCCTATATCAAATGAAATTTTAAAGACTCAATCAAATCATAAAATCCGCCGCAACTCAACTGAAAAGATTTTTTTTCCAGCTTGCTACCAAAGGGAAGAATGACGTTAAAGATGGTATGGTTGAAATACGTATTTCTCAAACAGCAGGATATGGCTATGTACCAAATAAAAGAATGAGCAATACTTTCATGGCTGTTGCTATGGATCTTCCAGATTATAACTCTCCTGCGAAAGCGTAAGTTGTATGGAACAACAAGTTGTTTACGATTTGGTTTGTAATAAAGACGTAATAGATTGTTACACAACCATTATACTGGTTTGTTTACCATGAGTTGTCTCAAATCATAGAAGTAACAGATTGAAAATAATCTTACTTGTTTTCAATTTATTTTCAGTTTTCATCCACGCCACATGTACAAAAAAGCACGTTTACAAATTTTTCATTTTTCAAATTGTTTTAAATCGTTGACATATAATTTCAGTATCCACCCACGTCACAAAGATATAGTTGGAAAAAGATTGAGTTACGGAGCTTTATCTGTGGGATATCATATGTCTTGGATTAGGTTTCAGGGACCATTCCCAAGTAAGATAACCAATAACAAAGGGTCTTCAACTCTAACCATAACCTATGATAATTACAAAGGAGATTTGAATATTAGAAGCAAAGATGGGTTTGAGGTAAGCATTTTTCAGATTACTACATGTATACATGTATAAGATTATGTAAAAGTCACAAGATTACAATCCAACTACCAGCTAATACGACTACCAACAACTTTCTCGTTTGCGATATCAGCAACCGCAAGATTTCCACTTAACCGTCTTCACTAGTCGTAGAACGGGGATAAACCTTAAGCGTTTGTTTAATAAACTACCACTTGCAGAAAACTTTCCCATTCAGCTAGGAGACTACATTTCTTATTACCACTAACAATAATTTATTATCGATTCCTGTCTTCAGATTTAAGGTGCAGAAGCGTAGGACGTAAAACTCCATTCATTTCATTTTTTTGTTTTCAGATTTGCTGCAGTAATCAAGCTAAAGGCAAAGGTTGTGGTATATTTGATGGATCTTGGCATAAAGTCGCAATATCATCATCAACAAAACACAGTGTAACATTACCTTATCCTTCACAATGTCATCAAAATAACAACAAAGCTCATGCTTTAAGATATGATTGGAGGGAGTCGCCATGTCCATTTCAGAAATGTGCTATTTATAGTGCTGTTAATAGTCTACCAGCACCACCATTTCAACAATATCTACAGGAAACAGAAACAAATATTATTGGTTAAAAGACAAATAAAATTATTTTTTTTCAAACCATTCCTTACTTAATCCTTATAGGATATCTGTTATTAAATACAAAGAGTATGGTGGGCCTTAAAAATCTGAAAACCTATGTGGGACCTTCGTGACTCAAATGTACACTATTGTGATATTAGGAGGAGAACTGCACCACATAATCATTTAATACATACTCATACAGAAAATCTGACCAGAAAGAATATGTATCAAAAAATATCAACACGAATCTTGATGTTTTGTCTCGTGTTTCTTTTTCTCTGAATAATTCCACTACCCATCCATGATCTGACGAATTTGTTATGCATCTCATTGAATAATAGAGAGATCTTGTCATATAGTTTTGACACCACGGATGAACAAAGATTCATTTCTGCCAAGATTCAACATCCAAATTTGTGGTCATCATACCTTTAATATTCCAACAAACAAATGCTCTGTTCCTATACATTTCCAATTTTAGGATATTTATTGTTCAAACAAGCTAGCTTGCAATTGCAATGTCTGACAATTTATAACATTGTTTCGATTAGTTTGCATAAATTATATCAACTATGAATGCTAAAATGAAACAGAAAACGATATATAAATAATCTGGTCTGAATAGTATCTTGATATTCTAAAACATTGGAAATTAGTATTACTCAATTGAGATCAACTCATTTACATAATCCTTGATATCTTATCTTCCCTCTCCCTCTCTACAAGATTAGACTAACATTGAAAAGTGACACAAATAGGTTATCAGCGATAAGCCACCGTAAAAAGAACATCTGTAAGTGATACTTAAAAACTTCATTTTGTACATTTATGTTAGAAAATGGGGGTTATCTGGCAGAGTTTATTCATTCTATTGTTGGTTCACAAAGGTAAGACTGTTATTTTGTTTATATCAAATTTTGAATTCCAATACATTATCATTGTTTCAGACATCTTCTCAACGCGGCATTACGAGTGTACGCCCATTATGAAGATGGGTTGAAGCGGCCGACGTTATCACAAAGCACCGTTCTGTTCTTTGGCTTAACTGGTTACACAACTTGCGTTTGATCTTTCAGCTAAATCAGATGCGACTCAGTTATCTTTACCATCGTACTATGGTGATCATATGGTCCTACAACAGGCTCCTTCAACGGCCAATATTTGGGGTTTCTCTAGTAATTTAGGAGACACGATAACAATTCAACTTAAATTCACCTCATTGGTTCAGCAATTAACTGCAACTGTAAGTACACATGTGAAAGACAAAAAAGCTAAAAAAAAAAATTAAAATATCTGACCGAGATCAAAAATCTTTATTCTACTTATATTTTGTTTCGGGCAGACTATCATAGAATTTGCAAAGCTTGAGTTTCTCCCTTTTCATCTAAATGTTTTATGTATAATGCAGGTTTCACAAGGTCCAGATGGAAGAGGTGTTTGGAAAGCATTATTCAAGCCAGTACCTGCTGGTGGTCCATACCTTATTGACATCAGAGATACACACAGCAACCAAATACAGATAAATGATGTGATGTTTGGTGATGTATGGGTTTGCTCTGGTCAAAGTAATATGCAGTTTACATTACCAATGGTAGGTCTCCATGATCTTTATTCCGTTAAATCGAATTAACTGTACCTTCAAAATTCATGAAGTCCAAAAAGTCATCGAAAATCCTTTGATTTCAGGTATTTAACGCATCTTACGAAATCGAAGATGCGAAGAACTATCCCGATATAAGGTTATTTACAGTTGCCATGGAAACAGCCACCACACCTCAATATGATTTTATAAGTGTTGAAGAACCTTGGTCGGTAGCTTCACCAGGTAAGTGGAATAATAGGATTTAATGAAAATAGACCTACTCTTGCTTTTTTTTATTATCTCGGTGAGGTCTTCAGTTTTTACTTGTGTACTAAGAGTTGTTCCTGCTTAGAAGCTTACAATTTCTCCACTTTCTATCACAAATTATCTGGTCTCAATCTTTGGCATCTCTGTCAAGCACTAAAACAATTACTTAAATTTGTAGCTAGTGCTGGAAATGGAAATTGGACCTATTTTTCTGCTGTATGTTGGTTATATGGTAAATATTTGTACCAGACATTAAAGAGACCAATTGGACTCATAGCATCTGACTGGGGTGGTACTGCCGTTGAAACATGGTCTTCACCAGATGCTTTGAAAAGCTGTGGCATAACAGAGGAACCAAAGTAAGTAAACTTTTACAAATGAACATTAATAAGCAATTCAAAACTCATGCATATATAGAGCAATATAAACTTCTTATCAGAAGTGTGTACATCAGTACGTTAATGGGAAAATACGTAATTACACACGTTTCGCCTTTTAGATCCATATCAAAATCAAAAAGAGCCACACCAACTGCCCATTCTGTATTGTGGAATGCTATGATACATCCGATGTTAAATTTTACAATTTACGGCGCTATTTGGTATCAAGGTTGGTCTGATTTGGGTTAACTCTTTGATTGATTTCAGCACAATACTCAAAGAAATTCTCAGGAAGTTAAAAAAGGAAATCATATCCATTTAGGCCTATCGGTTGGTGGAAAAAGAACGTATATATTGTTATCGCGTTGACTTAAAACAGTGTAAACCTATAATGCCTGCTGCTGAACTCGATGGAGAAATTAAGTAACGTCACCTTTGACACAATCAACCCAGTAAATGTTTCAGTCATTGTCTGTATGTCAGATTAAAAGCTTTCTGGGCATTCTATGTATTGGTTTTCACTGAGGTATAGACCATCGTATATAATTTTTATCTTTTCTAAATTACAGGTGAAGCTAATGCTGGCAATCCTCTTGGTTATAATTGTTCATTTCCTGCTATGATTGATGATTGGAGATTAAAGTTTAGTTCAGCATCTGAATATACCACCAGCCCTAAATTTCCTTTTGGATTCGTCCAGGTAACAATACTTATCCATATCTATCATAGATTATATATTATATACTTAAAGTCTTGATCGTCAAATTATACAGCATCATTGGCTTTTGTCAAATATTCAAATAATTTTGAGGTCTCGTTTGTTTATTTAATAGCTAGCTGGTAATGCTAATGATCCAACTGTTTCGACAGGATTTCCAGGAATAAGATGGTCCCAGACTGCCAGTGTTGGTTATGTTCCTAATTCTAGATTAGAAAATGTTTTCATGGCTGTAGCAATGGATCTACCAGACTTTAAATCACCATTTGGCAGGTAGTTTTTTTTTTTTTGTCCAAATCTCAATTAACAAATACATACTTTCATATCATGCCGAATGATCATTTCTAGATGAGCACGTATGTTCGCATTGTTACAATACGACGATCTGTCAATCATTTTGTACATATATGTTGCCCTTGGTTCCTAAAACAAACCCCTCCTTACATTACGTTACCGTTTCTATCATCGAGTCATCATATTTCAGTGTCCATCCACGAGACAAACAAACTGTTACTAGTCGGTTAGTGTTATCTGGATTGTCTGTTGCCTATGGTTATGCCAAAAACTTCCAAGGGCCATTTCCTTCAAATATTCAAGTCACTAACCAGAAATCAACCATTGTCATCACATTCGAAAAGGTCCAGAACAAATTAGAAATTCAATCCAACTCTGGATTTGAGGTAAGCCAGCATATTTACCTTTGCCTTAATCTGACCACAAAAATATGCGATTGCACCACTACTTGAGTACGATCTTTCCTATCTTAACCATTCGCAAAAGAAAGTTTATAACGAAGAGTAATCAAATTGATTTTGCTGATTCAACAAAGCTATTTTTATTCAAGTATTAAATCTTACGATAGAGCAGAGAATATTCAATTCAGGTCAAGTGTACTTGGTGATACCTTAATCACATTAAGATAAGACCGACCTATGTATATTTACATATCAAAACATCCAAAGTGTTTATTGAACTTCAAATAATATTTATGTTTCACATTATACAGGTTTGCTGTAGTTCATCCTCTGATGCCAGTGTTTGTGATCAAGCATCTTTAACCCCATGGAAGCCAGCACCTATGTCATCTTACACAGCTAATACTGTCAGTCTACAAATACCATCTAGTTGTAATGGGTTAAATCTGTTGTATTTACGGTATGCCTGGAGAGAATCACCGTGTGATTATAAGAAATGTGCTGTTTATAGTGGTGGAAACAACTTGCCTGCTCCTCCATTTAAGATGCCTTTGAACTCCGTGGTCTAGATGATCTCCTTTTACGTTTTAATTAAAAAAAATTGACTTGTTTTGATTGAACAATTTTTATCAATATTGTTCGGACTAGGATCAGAACAAAACAAAAGGCATATGTGCGATATATTATGATTAAAATTATAAACAGAAATCATTTTCCATGATCTTGATAATGCATTGTAATACCGATAATCCATTCTCTGGGACAGAATAATTGAAGATTCTGGTTATCCGACGTTGAGTAGCCCCCATATTGGCGTTGAGTTTGTGGACATATTCTTGGTGTTTTATTTTTCACTTGCTGAATGTCTGTTCTGCACAACGTCGGTATTTATACCACAATCATGCACCTGCATTTGGATCAATGTGGCAAAATAACGTTTGCGCCTTTTATCTATGCAGGATTATGAAAGCTGTTCCAATTTTCTGCAGGGGTTCAAACATATACCAGCGTTTTGGCTTTTATACAATTATTTATATAAAAACTTTATTTTCCCTGGTAGCTTAGGTTCTTGTATAATGTTATGAAAAAATAATTAACCTATCCACTAACACAGTGAGTCAACGGACAACTAATTTTTAGAACATAATAAAATAAATCACCATTCAAATGAAGATTACATTATTTTTTATCCTACAATGCTTACTAAATATTCACAGTTACACAATATCACAAAAAATAACAATATATACAAATTGTAGTGTGCTTTATTCATGTTGTTCAACTTATTCCATGTATTGAAAGTCATGCTGTGTTTATGTGTATGTTTCAACTCATATCTTTGATAAACTATGGTGACTATTACTACTTTATAAAAGACTATCTGTTGATATTTGATACTCATGTTACAAAATAATGTTAAAATGGAATGTATAGCAATTCAAAACAATTTTCTGTTAAGTTGAGCCAAATTAAGAAAATACACATCAAGGGATCATTCAACCAACACATATTAAAGGGATTGTAGAGGTTTTTAAAAATTTGTATGTGTATTGGTAACACTGATAACATTAATTTGCACCATTCCAATTTTCAATCAGACATCTGTTGTTCCTGCGATTCGTCAAAATTTAGTGTTTGATGACATCACTAATCGCAAAAAATGCTTCACCACATAAGGCCCTTCACGATTAGTAACTTAATAAAAAAACGTAATTTAAGCACATATGATTGGTCAATAGAGAATAAATAGTCTGATGCTGAGCATCAATGATGCACCACAATATTTTTCAAGAGGTTATTATTATGTTATTTGTTCAATATTCTTACCAAGGATTTCATGATTTGTAACTGAACACAGCAAATGTTACACAAAGATATTGATAAGCCCAATGATTAACCTCTCTAATGCATTGAACCACAAAACCATAAAATAACTTTTGACAGCTGTCATTTTTTAAGATTTCATTTTCAAACCGACACATTCCTTTACCATGATTCCTTGGTAGAAAATCAGCTTTTCTAACAGAAACCCTCAGGAAATCAAAAACGATTGTGTCCATTATTGCACTATCACAAGTTAAAAAATATAGTTTATATAACATGTTAGTCTTCTCCTGCGGGTATAGCATCCTCCAATCTCTTGATAAATTTTAATCTTAATTCTGTTAGATTATCTCCCTTTAATTGATCCTGAACAAATTTGACATCAACATCCATTTGAACCTGCAGAAAAAAACAGAATAAATATTAAATCATTTTTACTCAAACATTTTTTGGAGGAAATGGAAAATATGAGTTGTGGATCAAGGGTGCTAACAGGCTCAAGTGTGGGGTACAGGAGGGGTTTTACCATTTTAAGATGCAATGGATGTCATTGCCTTTATATAGAATTCTTTTCACACCAATCCCTCAACCAAATTTTAAGTGGATTGACTCAAAAATAAAAAAATTCCACTGACCAGAAAAATAGAAAAATTTCTCTAAATAGAGGAAATCTGTGATCACTGAAATTAAAGACAACTAGAGCCACTCGTGGCACAGAGTGGGACTTTGCAAATGTAGCAATTTGCTAAAGACCCCGAAAAAATCAACCATCGACGATAATTAGGTCAAGCGCAAGAACAAGTCTAAAGTTGATAATTTTTTATTTTTTAGAAGATTCTAATACCGGAAGTAGACGTCAGACCTCACAAATGAAAGTATCAGCAGATAGCCAAGGTCAATGACCTTTGATCTTGTAAAGGAGAAGGCCTAAAAAGGTCAAGATCAAGAGATATACGCCATTAAAATTTCAAATTGCTAACGACTATAAAACCAGAAGTTGACCTAGGACAGCAAATATAAAAGTATAAATAGATAGCCAATGCCAATGACGTTTGATCCTACAAAGGTCAAGGTCAACAAAGGTCAAGGTTAAAAATTGAAAATTTTGAATTTCCAA